>NC_143148.1:5837500-6137500 GCF_059928025.1 Delphinapterus leucas
ACTGTTCTTACCTTCCAGCATGCACTAGGCTATCAGAAAATACAGAGGAATGAAAAAAAGAAAAGAAAAAAGATTTTGAAAAATAGAGGAATGAATCAAAGAAGCAATTACATGTATGGAACACATTGGGGAGAATTTAGGAAAGAAGATGGAAATCTATCTCTTTCCGACCAAGATGATATCATATCATGGAGATCATGGAAAGAAAAATTTTAACTGCCAGATAATGTGGTTAGTGGAGACTAAATGTCATCAGGATCCAGTGGGAAGAAAAATGAAAATTTTAGGGAAATGAAGGCAATAGTAATGTCAACAATCAACGAGAAGAAAGTTCAAAATCAGTAAATACACAAAGGAATTAATAATTCAAAGTAGGCAAGAGTTATGATTGTGTTGAGGTTGGAACTGAGAACACAGGATGTTAAAATAACATTTGTAGTTAAAAATTCATCATGGGGCTTCCCTGGTGGCGCAGTGGTTGAGAGTCCGCCTGCCGATGCAGGGGACGCGGGTTCATGCCCCTGTCCGGGAGGATCCCACATGCCGTGGAGCAGCTGGGCCCCGTGAGCCATGGCCGCTGAGCCTGCGCGTCTGGAGCCTGTGCTCCGCAACGGGAGAGGCCACAACAGTGAGAGACCCGTGTACCACAAAAAAAAAAAAAAAAAAATTCATCATGAACAGCAGACCCCTTAACAGAAGAGAGCTCTGCTGGTGGGGAACATGTGAGGTAATGCCTGAATGGCCAGGATGGAGGATGCAGATAAGGGAGAACCTAAACCTCTAGGGTTTCCTGGGAGGGAAGATTATCTTAGGTCCTTGCAGTTACTGGAAACTCAGGAGAGCTGCCATTGAGATGAGTAAATTATATAGAAGCCAAGTCTGTGGTGGAGAACATGGGGGAGAGATCAATTTGGGAGTCTTATCCAGGGAACCGAAGGAGTTTATTAGCTTGTTAGAATGAAGAAAACTTGGAAGGTTAGGAGATCATTGAGTAAAATGGAAAACAAAACCTTTGGAAAACCTCAGAGCGGGGACAAGGCACAGTGAAGACCAGTTTACTTTGGGGATCAGCATCCAAGATGGGGTGGATGTGAGGAAGGAAATCAACATTACCAGTGGGGCAGAAAGGTGCAGTAACCAGAAGACATTGAGGAATTCAAAAGTTTTCTCTTTGGAAAGAGGCCTTGGAAGGTGGAATTTCATAGAAAAGGAGGCGGAAGTGTATGAAGAAGAAGGAAAAGATATGAGAATCCGGGGACTTCCCTGGTGGTGCATTGGTCAAGGATCCGCCTGCCAATGCAGGGAACACGGGTTCAAGTCCCAGTCCGAGAAGATCCCACATGCCACAGAGCAACTAAGACCGTGCGCCACAACTACTGAGCCTGTGCTCTAGAGCCCGCGAACCACAACTACTGAGTCTGTGTGCCACAACTACTGAAGCCCACGTGCCTAGAGCCCGTGCTCCGCAACAAGAGAAGCCACTGAAATGAGAAGCACATGCACTGCAACGAAGAGTAACCCCCACTCGCCGCAACTAGAGAAACCCTGCATGAAGCAACGAAGCGTAGCTCCCACTTGCCGCAACTAGAGAAACCCTGCATGCAGCAACGAAGATCCAGTGCAGCCAAAAAATAAATAAATTTATTTTAAAAAAAAAGATATGAGAACACTAGGAAAAAGAAAACTATGCAAACAAAAAACAAGATGGGGGTAAAATAAAGAAGAAACAAATCCCAGAAAAGATAGAATCTTCCCTAAGATGGGATACATTTTTCTCTAAACTCCTACAAAGAAAAAGAGGTCTGGCACCGGGATTTCCACGGCCTGTCACCTTGCTGGTCTCTCACTCACCTGAACGGGTTTGACAGTGGATTTCATCTTCCATCGTCCATGGTTCTCCTTGACCCAACTTGGACAGTACATTTGGTTTGCTGGCTTGAAAACCTATTCATGGAAAATGATACAAGATTTAGACACAGTGAATGGCGCATGGGGTCCATGAAAACCACAGGATCCTACCTCTGAGGACAATACGGTTTTCACATTTTGAAGGAAAAACACACCCCTCTGTGAGTCTCCTCTCCTGTCAATCCTTCTACTTCACTTCTGACACCAGATATGTGGGTTTTCCACACATCAAGGAATTCTGCAACACCAAGTGACACTGACGGGGTGTCCTCCGATTTAATTCAATTCTGACACGATCTACCTGGTGATAGGGTCAGATAATACAGGTTAGGGGTACACTCCCATAAGACTTCGGCTCCGCTCCTGCATTTCTGGCACCAACTGTAAATTCAGGCTGTTTCCTGGGCTTCTGATCAACCATGAGTAGATCAGAGGTTCCCGTGACTCCCTTTCTCAGGTTCGATTAATTCACTAGAGCAGCAGACAGAACTCAAGAAGACAGTTTACTTACTAGGTCACCAGTTTATTATAAAAGGACACACAGGGAGCTCAGCTCGGTGCTCTGTGATGACCTATATGTGGTGGGGGAGGGGGGGAGGTCCAAGCGGGAGGGGATATAGGTATACACAGTGCTGATTCACTTCATTGTACAGCAGAAACTAACACAACATTGTAAAGCAATTCTACTACAATAAAAAAAATAAATAAAAATTAAAAACTTAAAAATAAATCAATAAAAAAATAAAAGGATACAACTCAGGAACAGCCAGATGGAAGAGAATACAGTACAAGGCATGTGGGAAAGGCCACAGAGCTTCCATGCTCTCTCTGGGGGCACCCCTCCCCTGGCACCGCCAAATGGCCACCAATCTGAAAGCTCTCCGAGCCTGTCCCTGTGGAGTTTCATAGAGGCTTCACTATATAGCCGTGACGGATTAAATCGTGAGGCTTTGAAATATTTCCAGACATTGTCAAATGTCCCCTGGGAAACAAATTGGCCCCAGTTGAGAACCACTGACCTAATGGGGGAGAGAGCTGGAAAATGGTAAATGCACAGAGAAGATGGGTGTGACAAGAGACCCTCACAGTTGCTGCTGAATTTTTAATTATAAATGACTGATTGTTTAGTAGAAACTCTATATGTTGCAGCAGATATGGAAATTATTCATTATTGTAGTTAAAATGGTACAAGCTGTGGTCATTGTGTTAATCATTTTTAAAGTATTGTTGTTTGCAGTATGCATATACAGGTACGCAGAGAAGAGTCAAACTCCTCTGACCAAGGACTTATTAAACTATGTTCTAATTGTCAAAAAAACAAAACAAAACAAAAAACCATCGGGCTTTGGTGATTATGATTTAATCTCCAGCCACTTTGTTCTCCCCAGAGGCGGGGTGGAGGCGGGACTGAAAGTTGCAACCCTCTAAATCGTGGGTGGTGAGCTCAGCGACCAGCCCGCAATCTTAGGTTATCGAGTGGCCTTCCCAAAATCACCTCATTAACATAAACTCACATGCCGTGGTAAGGGTCCCTTATATTAATAACAAAAGACACCCATTTCTCCTTTACCCTCTTATAACTTCGGAAATTCCATGGATTTTAGGAGCTCTGTGCCAGAATTGGGGATGAAGACCAAATATATATATTTCTTAATATAAATCACAGCATTATACACAGCTACAAAATAAAGGCGTTTCTCTCAAGAGAAAGGAGAATATACCCACTTCTCTTGGGCCAGAGACAGGACGGAGAATCTACTGCTTCAGAGAATCACAGACAATCCAAAGCTTTCAGAAGCTGAGAAAGGAAACCCCACTGACTGGGGACCCTCTCAGGGACCCAGGGGAGCCGTCCTCACCCACGGACAGCAGGTTGCTATAGTTCTCCAGCATCACATCCCGATACAGGTCCTTCTGAGGAGGGGCCAGGAGCTGCCACTCCTCCCACGTGAAGTCCACTGCCACATCCTCAAATGTCAGAGTTTCCTGTAATAACAGTGGTGTTTAATGAACTGATCTCTTTTTGATGATATGGAAGAAATGTTAAAGTTTGTCTTCTCATTTCCACTTTATAGGCTAGATCTGTATATCTAGACACATGGAAGAAGCAAAAGCCTAATAAAATACTAGGATTCAACTAACTGTAATTGTGTAGTCAGTCATCCATCCATTTATCATTAGCCATTTCTTCTTTTTTTTTGGCCGCGTCGCGTGGCTTGCGGGATCTTATTTCCCCAACCAGGGATCGAACCTGTGCTCCCTACAGTAGAAGCACAGAGTCTTAACCACTGGACCACCAGTGAAGTCCCTCATAGACGTTTCTATAATATGTAGAAGTTAAATCTTCTTGTTAACCTAGAAAACACCACATTCATACATATATATGTGTGTATATATATGTATGGGACAAACATATATGCCAGTGGAATCGGGATGACTGTGTCTTTAGAGCCAGTCAATCAGAATCTTCTGGGAAGCAACTCAAGAAGCCAGAATTATAAGAAACTAAATGTTTAATAAGCATGTTTAAAGTGTATGAAGAAGAAACTTATTTTTTGATATGTGTACTTTGTTATGATTTCAGCCTTTAAATATATTCTTAAGTCAGTTGTGTAATGAACAAAAATAAATGCAATATATTGATTTCACCAGGAAATAAACTGCCAGGAATTCCCTGGCAGTCCAGTAGTTAGGACTCCACACTTCCACTGCAGGGGGTACCAGTTCCAACCCTGGTCAGGGAACTAAGATCTGCAAGCCATGTGGTGTGGGGAAAAAAGAAAAGAAAAGAAAAGAAAACTGTAGATTAAGAATTCAGATTTGGGGACTTCCCTGGTGGCACAGTGGTTAACAATCTGCCTGTCAATGCAGGGAACACAGGTTCGAGCCCTGGTCCGGGAAGATCCCACATGCTGCGGAGCAGCTAAGCCTGTGTGCCACAACTACTGAGCCTGCACTCTAGAGCCCGCTAGCCACAACTACTGAGCCCGCGTGCCACAACTACTGCAGCCCGTGCACCTAGAGCCCGTGCTCCGCAACAGAGAAGCCACCGCAATGAGAAGCCCGCGTGCAGCAACGAAGACCCAACGCAGCCAAAAATAAATACATAAATAAATAAATCAATTAATTAAAAAGAAAGAATTCGGATTCAAACATGGAAATCAAGAGTCAGACATACTGCAAAGCCTGAGAAAACAGTCCCCATAGAACTGCTCTCGCTTCAGACACCGTCTGCAATTTCTGGGGTCCCCTGGATAACCCTCACTTCAGAAGCAGGCTACAAAGACACCCAGGGTCCCCAAGACAACCTTACATGCAATAATTACCTAGAATGACTCAGACAACTAACAAACCCATTCGGGAACAAAGGAAAGAATAAAACAAACCAAAAGTCACCTGGGCCTGGATCATTTTCTTCTGTTTTCTGAAAACAGCTGGCAACAAGGAGGCTCTGTCGCTGTGTCTTCTGGATCTGCTCTAAATTCTGTTCTGTCTTCAATCAAGCATGTCCCCAGTAATGCTGATGCCAAATCCTGTAACTTCTTCCTCCTTCTACTGATTCTTTTGCTCCTGGGGAGTCAGGACCTGTGGGTTGAGGAGAAAATTCAAGCTGAGGGTACATTTCCTCTAGGCCCAGATGCTAACGCTGCTCCTGGGCGCTCACCTTAGCCCAATGCCCACAGCACTGCTGAGTGTCCCATTTTTACCCCAGACGACTTTATTCCTCTGGCCAAAAAGGCTAAGATTCTGACTGTGGTGGGGGTATTCCTTTATTCCGTGAAGTTGAAGTGGGGTGACTGTCAGAGGGAATGAGGGAAACGAGATTCATCCCAGCAGCAGGCCTCAGGAGCAGGAGACTCTCAGGCAGCTCAATTATACAAAAGGGACCGTATGGGAGGAGAGGCGCTGGGCACTGCTTTCCTTTAAACCGTGTGCGCTCAGGAACCTCCTCAAGCGTTTTTATACACCCTGTGAGTATACACACTTCATTTTGAAAACCAATGTACTGGGCAAACCAGAAACACTGTCTTATAAACAATAACGATAATATCTTAGGTTTTAAATACATTTTTAAAAGCACACAATATTGTAAATAAATTGGAAACTGGTAAATAAAGTTGAGATGCTTAAGACCCCTGTCAGAGAAGAGTGTAAAAGTACTAATCAACGTAAACATTTGACAAAGAAAGCTTCCATGCTGTATGTAATTTCTAGTGTCATGGTGAAAACTGACAATTGTTTCAAAGTACATAATTTCCAACCTAATGGAAGGGGGAAAAAAATGAGAAGAAATTCATTCAAAACAAGGCAAAAAGAGAAGAAGGAATAGAGAACTAGTGGGGCAAATACAGTACACTTAGATGACTATTTTAAAACAAAACATACTAAGAATTATATTCAGTATAAATAGAACAAGGAATCTAGTTAATTACGCAAAACCCAAAAACATGCTACTCTAGGTGACATGTATGAAACATATGATATGGAAAGCTAGAGAATAAAAGGTTAGAAAAAGATAAACCATGGAAAGAGTAACCACAGACACTCTGGTGTATTCTCAGACAAAATGGACCAGAAAGCCCAAAAATTACTACAGAGAAAGAAAAATGCTTGCTAGTAAGAGGTTCAATTCAGCACATTATAGAAATTTGCAATTTCTATGCACCTAATAATATTGCTTTGAAATATATACAGCAAAAATGGACCTAAAAAACCAAGAAGAAATAAATCCAGACTGGACCCAAAAAGCCAAGAAGAAATAAATCCAAACTAACGGTTGAAGACTTAACACGCTTATCCCATTAACTGACAGAACAAATAGGTCACCAACAAACAAAGTTTATAAACAAAATCATTTTGAAGAATATAAAAAATATATGATAAGTAGGAATACTGACAGAAATTTTAACAGACTTAAATAAATGGAATGATGAACTATGAATACGATTCAGAAAACCAAGCATTTTAAAGACGTCATGTCAACCCAAGCACCTATGGTCAATTAATCTATGACAAAGGAGGCAAGAATATATAATGGAAAAAAGACAGTCTTTCAATAAGTGGTGCTGGGAAAACTAGATACTACATGTAGAAGAATGAAATTAGAACATTCTCTAACACCATACACAAAAATGAACTCAAAATGGATCAAAGACCTAAATGTAAGGCTGGACACTATAAAACTCTTAGAGGAAAATACAGGCAGCACACTCTGTCATAAATTGCAGCAATATATTTTTTGATCCACCTCCTAGAGTAAAGAAAATAAAAACAAAAATAAACAAATGGGACCTAGTAAGACTTAAAAGTGTCTGCACAGCAAAGGAAGCCATAATCAAAAAGAAAAGACAATCCACAGAATGGGAGAAAATATTTGCAAACCAAGTGACCAACAAGGTATTAATCTCCGAAATATACAAACAGCTCATGCAGCTCTATGTCAAAAAAAAAACCCCAAACAACATAATCAAAAAATGGGCAGAGGCTTCCCTGGTGACACAGTGGTTGAGAGTCCGCCTGCCGATGCAGGGGACACGGGTTCGTGCCCTGGTCCAGGAAGATCCCACATGCCACACAGCGGCTAGGCCCGTGAGCCATGGCCGCTGACCCTGCGCGTCCGGAGCCTGTGCTCCACAACGGGAGAGGCCACAACAGTGAGAGGCCCGCGTACCGCAAAAAAAAAAAAAAAAAAAAAGGTCAAAATGGGGCTTCCTGGTGGTGCAGTGGTTAAGAATCCACCTGCCAGTTTAGGGGATACAGGTTTGATCCCTGGTCTGGGAAGATACCACGTGTTGCGGAGCAACTAATCCCGTGCACCAGAACTACTAAGCTTGCGCTCTAGAGCCCGTGAGCCACAACTACTGAGCCTGTGTGCCACAACTACTGAAGCCCACGCACATAGACCTGTGCTCCACAAGAAGAGAAGCCACCGCAATGAGAAGCCCGAGCACCACAACAAAGAGTAGCCACTGCTCACTGCACCACTCGCTGCAACCAGAGAAAACCTGTGCGCAGCAATGAAGACCCAACGCGACCAGAAATAAATAAATAAGTTGAAAAAAAATCAGTGTATTTTTAAAAAATGGGCAGAAGATCTAAATAGACATTTCTCCAAAGAAGACATACAGATGGCCAAAAAGCACATGAAAAGATGCACAACATCACTAGTTATCAGAGAAATGCAAATCAAAACTACAATGAGGTATCACCTCACACTGGTCAGAATGGCCATCATCAAAAATTCTACAAACAATAAAAGCTGGAGAGGGTGTGGTGAAAAGGGAACCCTCCTACACTGTTGGTGGTAATGTAAATTGGTACAACCACTATGGAGAACAACAGTATGTTCTCTTTTTAGATTTTTTTAAGAGAACAACCATGTGACCCAGCAATCCCACTCCTGGGCATATATCCAGAAAAAACCATAATACAAAAAGATACACGCACCCCAATGTTCATTGCAGCACTATTTACAATAGCCAAGACATGGAAGCAACCCAAATGTCCATTGACAGTGGCACGCATAAAGATGTGGTATATAGATACAATGGAATAGTACTAAGCCATGAAAAAGAAGGAAGTAATGCCATTTGCAGCAACATGGATGGACTTAGAGATTATCATACTAAGTGAAGTAAGGCAGACAGAGAAAGACAAATACCATATTGTATCACTCATATGTGGAATCTAATTTTTAAAAAATGATACAAATGAACTTATTTACAAAACAGAAACACACTCACAGATTTTGAAAACAAATTTATGGTTACCAAAGGAGAAACGTAGAGGGGAGGGATAAATTAGGAGCTTGGGATTAACATACACACACTACTATATATAAAATAGATAACCAACAAGGACCTACTGTATAGCACAGGGAACTCAACTCAGTATTCTGTGACAACCTATATGGGAAAAGAATCTGAAAAAGGATCAATATATGTATATGTATAACTGAATCACTTTGTTGTACCCCTGAAACTAATACAACATTGTAAATCAACTGTACTCCAATAAAACTTTTTAAAAAATAAAAATAAAGATGTCATGTTTCCCATATATATATATAAATCCAATGAAACCTCAATCAAAATCCTAAGCTGATAACTATATCCATCTATCAATTATGAGGACTTAAAATTACTTTAGTTATGACAGTACAATATTAGTACAATGATAGACAAATGGAACAAAATCAAATGCTTATAAACAGACATGCATATATAGAGACTTGATAACAAAAGTAGCATTACAGAGAAGAGGGTAAGGATGTTTCTTTTTAAAAATCGTGCTGGGGGGGTTTCCCTGGTGGAGCAGTGGTTGGGAGTCCGCCTGCCGATCCAGGGGACGCAGGTTTGTGCCCCGGTCCGGGAGGATCCCGCGTGCCGCGGAGCGGCTGGGCCCGTGAGCCATGGCTGCTGAGCCTGCGTGTCCGGAGCCTGTGCTCCACAATGGGAGAGGCCACAACAGTGGGAGGCCAGCAAACTCAAAAAAAAAAAAAAATGAAGCACACCATAATTCAAATTATATATTCCTTCCGCTGGAGGAACTGGATAGCCACTTCGGAAAACATTTTGGCATCATCCATTTAGGCTGAAGTTATACACATCCTAAGACACAGAAATCTCACTCTGAGTATACATCTAAGTTATATATCTATCCCCCACTAAAATAAGGACACATTTGAACCAGAAGATATGTACAAGAATTTTCACAGCAACATTATTCATAACAACCCAAACTGCAAGCATTACAAGTTTAATTAATAGTAGAAAAAACCGACATATATTCAAACTATGGAATGCTATTAAAAAACAACCTTTACCCAGCTTGCAAGCTAAGAATACTTTCTACATTTTCAAAGGACTGTAAAACAAAACCAAAAAGCAACGTGAGAGACCTTCTGTGTCCTGCAACTCCTAAAATGTTTACTGTATAGATATTCATACAATATGTTTGCCTGACCCTTGTTATAGAGGTAAAAAAAAAACAAACAAAAGCAAAAAAACTAAACAAAACCAAACCACAAAAAAACCTCTGTGCGAAAGCATGAATAATTCTTTAAAATATTGAGTAAAAGAAGACTGACAGTTAAAAAAATCTGTATAGTAACACTGACATGTAGTTAAAAATAGGCACAACTAAATAAAATATAATGATCAGGAATGATTAATTTTTTATATGATACAACTATAAAGAAAAGACTTTAAACTGCTTGGTATCTCGAACCGGATGGTAATTACCTTTGAGTGTGAAGATGTAATATAATTGCGAAGTGGCTCACAGAACACCACTGGGGTGCTGGCAGTGTTCTGTTTCTCAAGCTGGGCAATAATTTTATACTGATTAACTTGTAGATCTTTTAAATTAACAAATAAGTGAGGACTTCCCTGGTGGTGCAGTGGTTAAGATTCTGTGCTCCCAATGCAGGGGGCCTGGGTTCCATCCATGTTCAGGGAACTAGATCCCACACGCATGCTGCAACTAAGAGTTTGCATGCCACAACTAAGGAGCCCGTGAGCCACAACTAACGAGCCCACCTGCTGCAACTAAGACCCAGTGCAACCAAAATAAATATTTAAAAATATATAAATGGAAGAGTTGAAAAAGCCTGTTCTTTACACAGAGAACAGATTTGTGGTTGCCCTAGAGGAGGGAGATTAGAAGAGGGATGGATTGGGAGTTTGGGATTAGCAAATGCAAACTATTATACATAGAATGAATAAACAACAAGGTGCTGCTGTATAGCACAGGGGACTATATTATCCTGTGATAAACCATAATGGAAAAGAATATGAAAAAGAATGTATATATATATGTATCACTGAATCACTTTGCTGTACAGCAGAAATTAACACAACATTGTAAATCAATTATACTTCAATTAAATAAACTTTTTGAAAAAGCCTGTTCTTTAAAAAGACCAACAACACATATCCATTTGTAGTGAGATAGAAAGAAACCTGGTGCAAATAAAAAAATATAAGGAATTAATAGGGGACATAACTCAGATAAAATAGACATTTTTTTTGCCCTGAAAGAATACAATGAATATTTTTATTTCATTAAATTTGAAATCTTGGATGAACTCATAATTTTATGATCCTTCCATCCTGGAAACATGTTAACTCCAGACCATCTAGCAGGTGAATTTTAGGGTAGGCAACAGGAAGGACACAGATGTCCACTACCACCCCATTCACTTTCCTTCTTTGTACTGGAGAGTAGAGACAATGCATTGAGATAAGAATGAATTATAAACATTAGAAACTGGACAGAAAATTAAGGTTATATTCAGACAACATCATCATCGACATGGAAAAAGAGACACAAGGAATTACTTACGTAAAAGACAAAACGTTCCCCCCATAAATCCCAAGCAGATTTTCACATATACTGCTGGCTAGAACTGCACTATATACCTAAGCTCATTTCATACTAATTGATCACTAGAAACGGGAACTGAAACCACCATGATTAACTAAGACCAACCAGTACTGGCCTATGGGTCACCCTACCAGAAGGATGGATAACTAAAAACAGAGATTCTATTAGCAAAGAAGGAGGGAATGTTTGTCAGGCAAAAAATCAACAGTGTCCACTGCTATATATTAAGTGGTGAGTGCAGGCGTTGGCAAACATTTTCTACAAAGTGATAGATACTATACATTTCTACTTTGAAGGTTAAGATCTGTCACAACGTTTCAATTCTGCCTTCTCATTGCGAAAGCAGCCATAGACGATACGTAACAGACGGGTGTGGCTGGATTAGTCCCTCGGTCTGCAGTTACTCATCCACCTGGATAAAAGCCTAAAAAGCAGAAGGTTTCGAACTCCTGTCCTGGGCTGCACCACCTTCCTTCCCAGCGGTGGAGGCTGGAACCTCAACGAAACCACCAGCCAGACGTCCAAAGCTTCAGCCCTCACAAGCCTCTTTGTACCACAGACACTACACACTTCTTTATTAATCCGAAACCTGGACCAGACATCCCCACATGATGCCCGTCCACCCTGGCCTCAAATCACTGAGCCCCATATTAATTCCCAAACCTGAAGCTGTTAACCATCGTAAATACCACCTGCATCCTTTACAGAATGATCCGCAAAGACCCCCATACCTTGCCAGTCAGCACACGGTCGCTGATCTCTACAGATTCTTAACCGTTTTAACGACTCCCCACCAAAGTACCCCAACCACAGATAGACGTGCCAGACTCTGCTGGTTCCTCCCAAATACCTCCACCTTGGCGTTTCCCACCAGACCCTCCAATAATTCCGTGAGTCCACACTACACCATTTGCACCCTGTAGGAGTCACGTCACGCTGTCACAGACACACCTCTCATGAGAAAACACACACACACACACACACACACACACAAAACTTCAAGGGACAAATGCACACACTGACCCGATTTTCCCCAGCCCACAAGGAGAGTCTAAACGTAACCTTCCGCGAACCGCTTCTACTTCTGGACCCGTCGCCCAGATTTTTCGCCTGCCTACGGCGGCCGAAGACGGTCTGAGGCGTTTCAAGAAAGGCGGATGAGCGGATTCCGGTATTTCCCAGAGAGACAATATGTCTGCGCCCAGCTCTCCGCGGCCCCACGGGGCGGCCATGTTGGGACACCTGACGTACAGAAGGCCAAGGGGCGGGTTTGGGGCCGGGAGCCCTGGATGGTCCGGGAGGTGAGAAGGCACTGATGATATCTCATTTCCTGGCAGTTCGACTCTTCAGAAAATTCGCAGATTTTCAGAGACTCGAGGTCTGCTAGGCAAATATGGAGCTACCTAAACTGCGTTCGACGGACTGGGCAGGAAAGTAATATCACCGCGGCCTTTATTTTACACCTTGTATTAAAAAAGTAGGAGGACGGGTTTCCAAATGGACCAAGAGTTCCGCTGTCGGTATAGCAGCAGAGAACGAATTCCCGGAAGAGAAACGGCAATACATCCAGTAATCGGACATCCCCAGAAAGCTTTGGAGGACCATATCTTGCAGGAAGTGGCTTTTAGGACAGAATACGATTTCGAGAAACAGGCACAGTATGGCACAGGTCATCAGGTCCAGAAGAAACGAACTGCTGGGATGAAGCCTAAATTTTGACTGGGATTAGAGCCTCGGGGAAAGGCCACTAAAAATGAGGCCAGTAAAGGTCTGGAGCCAATGAAAAAGGCACAACCACAATTGAGAGTCCAAAAGTGTTAAGATCAATAGCTATTTGGTCAAGACACTAAGATACTTCCATGGGGGTAAGTCTTCTCAACAAAAGAGGCTGGGATAATTGTATACCTATTTGCAGAAAAATAACTTAAGACCCATAACTCTAAGCATACACAAAAGTTAACTGGAAATAGATCACAGACCTAAATATAAGAGGTAAAAGTATGAAACTTAGGAGACAATCTCCATGAACCTAAGTTTAAGTTAGCCAAAGAGTTCTGCAGCAAGACAATAAAGGTTGAGACATAAAAGGAAAAATAATAAATTGGACTTAATTAAAATGAAAAACTTTTGTATTTTTAAGCACAGCTTTAAGAAAAGTAATGAGTGGAGCCACAGATTGGGAGAAAGTATTGACACATTTAACATGTGATAAAAGGACTTATATGCAGAATAAAGAGTTCTCAAAACTCAACAATTCAACTATCCAGTTACTTTTCTTTTTATATAGAATTTTATTTTATCTTATTTTAATTTTAATTGGAGTATAGTTGCTTTACAGTATCGTGTTTACACTGTGCAGCAAGGTGAATCAGCTATATGTATACATATATCCCCTGTTTTTTGGATTTCCTTCTCATTTAGGTCACAACAGAGCATTGAGTAGAGTTCCCTATGCTATACGGTAGATTCTCATTATACCCAGTTTACTTTTTGGGGTTACGAAAATTTCTAAATATTAGATCATGGTGATGGCACAACTCTATAAACTTGCTAAATGTCATTGTATTATATACCCTTGCTACTGGTAAGTGTTATATGTAAATTATGACCATAAAGCTGTTAAAATGAATTGCTGTTCTATACTACAAAATTTATAGGGTATGAATATTTTTTAAAACACAACTAAAATTGCAAAATTATAAGCTACCTGGATTAAAAATAAATGGAGATATCTGGGACATACAAGAAAAACAGTACAACAAATCTTGTAGTGATAATGTAAGAATCTGGATAATGAGAGGATCATAATATAAACTGAACATAACTGAATCAGTTACATTTTTCAAGTATACCCACTTTAATGCATAACTTTTATATGTGACTCCAGTTACCATCCTATTATACTATTACAGCCATATTATTACACCTGTGATATTATTACAGCCACGTAATATTAATTATATATATACAAGAACATTTTATAATATGGAAATGTTTATAATAAGAGATTAAGCGATGAAACTAGATCAAACTTTTTTTTTTTTTTTTAATTTACTGGCTGGGTCGCTAGTTCCTGGACCAGGGAGCAAACCCAAAACCCCTGTATTGGAAGGACAGAGTCTTAACCACTGGACTGCAAGGGAAGTCCCTAGATCAAACCTATTTTTTACTACTTTATTGAGATATAATTGATGTAGATTATACCTATTTTATTTTTTAAATATTTATTTTCTTTAATTTTTTTGGGGGGGTTGAATCGGGTCTTAGCTGTGCCATGCGGAATCTTTGTTGAGGCACGTGGGACATTTTGTTGTGGCACACACGCTTCTTTCTAGTTGTGGCATGTGGGTTTTCTCTCTCTAGTTGTGGCACGCGGGCTTAGTTGCCCCATGACATGTGGGATCTTAGTTCCCCTACCAGGAATTGAACCCATGTCCCCTGCATTGGAAGGTGGATTCTTTACCACTGGACCACCAAGGAAGTCCTGATTATACCTATTTTAAATAAACTTTTATTTGGAGAAAATATTAGATTTACACAAAAGTCACAAAGTACTACAAAGAGTGCACATATACCTTCATTTGACTTCCTCTCATGTGAATATTTTATATAACCATGGTACATTTGTCAAATTGAGATATTAACATTGGTATGACACAACTAAATTACAGATTCTATTTGGATTTCACAAAGTTTTCCACTACTGTCCTTTTCCTGTCTCAGGATTCAAACCAGGGAAGAATACTGCCTTTAGAAATCAGGTTTCTTTGAATTCTTCTGCTCCATGACCATTCCTCCGTCTTTTCTTTTTCATGTCCTCAATTATTTTGAGGAGTACTGGTCAGGTTTTTTTTTTTTTTGGCTGCGTTGGGTCTTCATTGGTGTGCGTGGGCTTTCTCTAGTTATGGCGAGCGGGGGCTACTCTTGGTTGCGGGGTGCAGGCTTCTTATTACGGTGGCTTCTCTTATTGCGGAGCACAGGCTCTAGGCATGTGGGCTTCAGTAGTTGCAGCACACTGACTCAGTAGTTGCGGCACGCAGGCTTTTTTAGAAGTTGTGGCACGTGGGCTCAGTAGTTGTGGCTCGTGAGCTCAGTAGTTGTGGCTCACGGGCTCTAGAGCACAGGCTCAGTAGTTGTGGTGCATGGGCTTAGTTTCTTCGTGGCATGTGGGGTCTTCCTGGACCAGGGATTGAACCCGTGTCCCCTGCATTGGCAGGCAGATTCCCAACCACTGCGCCACCAGGGAAGTTCCAGGTATTTTGTATATTGACCTTCTCTTCCTCATTAAACAGGGGTTATGCATTTTGGAAAAGACACCTCTGAATTGAAGTCCCTTTCTAATATCATATATAGGGGTATAGAAAATCAAAGTGACAAAATTGTTCTACTGGAAAAGGTAATATTTGCCAGGTATCTCCACTGAAAATAGCAAAACAATTTCTGACCAAAAAGAACCATCATATAGAGCTATTATCAACAGATTTCAAGACTTATAGACCTTTAATAGTATTGGTGAAAGGACAAACACATAGATCAATGGAACAGAACAGAGATCCCAGAAAAAGACCCACATAAGTCAAGTATATTCAAGTGTTTGATGGAGATGCAAAGGTTATTCAAAGGAGAAAGATAGACTTTTCAGGGACTTCCCTGGTGGTCCAGTGCTTAAGAACCCGCCTTCCAATGCAACAGACGTGGGTTTGATCCCTGGTTGGGGAACTAAGATACCACATGCCATGGGGCAACTAAGCCCACACGCCTCAACTAGAGAGCCTGCGTGCTGCAAACTACAGAGCGCACACGCTCTGAAGCCCGTGCCCACAACGAAGAGCCCACGCGCCACAACTAATACCTGACTCAGCCAAAAATAAATTAAAAAATAGAGTTTTTAACAAATGATGCTGGAACACTTAGTGGTCTATTGGCAATAAAAAAAAAAGGATCTCAAAAGTATCTCAACGCTTTCATCCCATAAGTCCTATACTGGTAAAGCACTGATACCCAGAACATAGAAAGAATCCTTAAAAGCCAAAAATAAGGGACTTCCCTGGTGGCGCAGTGGTTAAGCATCTGCCTGCCAATGCAGGGACATGGGTTCAAGCCCTTGTCCGGGAAGATCCCACATGCTGCGGAGCAACTAAGTCCATGCGCCACAACTACCGAGCCTGTGCTCTAGAGCCCAGAGCCACAAATCCTGAGCCCACGTGCCACAACTCCTGAAGCCTGCGCGCCTAGAGCCCGTGCCCCACAACAAGAAATGCCACTGCAATGAGAAGCCCACACACCGCAACGAAGAGTAGCCCCTGCTCATCTCAACTAGAGAAAGCCTGCGCACAGCAACGAAGACCCAACCCAGCCAAAAATAAATTAAAAATAAATAAATAAATTTATTTTTTAAAAAGTCAACAATAAGAAACCTCAATTTTAAAAATGGTCAAAGACTTTGAACAGACACTTGATCAAAGATAACAGATGGCAAACAAGCATATGAAAAAATGGTCTACATCATTTGTTATTATGGAGATGCAAATTAAAACAGCTATATGAGGGCTTCCCTGGTGGTGCAGTGGTTGAGAGTCCGCCTGCCAATGCAGGGTACACGGGTTCGTGCCCCGGTCTGGGAAGATCCCACATGCTGCGGAGCAGCTAGGCCCGTGAGCCATGGCCGCTGAGCCTGCGCGTCCGGAGCCTGTGCTCTGCAACAGGAGAGGCCACAACAGTGAGAGGCCTGCATACCGCAAAAAACAAAACAAACAAAAAAACAGCTATATGATACAAATACCCAACTATCAGACTTGCTGAAATTCAAAAACCTGAAAATATGAAATACTGGTTATAAGATGAAATAACGTCAACTTTTATTATTTGCAAGACACAATGCAAAAAATACAGCCTAGAAGATAGCTAGATTCTTGAATGTATGTTTATACAGATGATCCCAGGTTTTAGAACGGTAGTCTGAAAAAAAATTTTTTTTCAATGAAATGGCTCTCATTGAGGAGTAGAATTCAGGAAAATGGTTGTTCTTACTTGTGTCAAACAAATCTGAAAGGAAATGTCCAAGAGTAAATTTTGCAGTAAAATGAACAAATATCCTGTCTTTATTCCACCACTTGACCACGGTGCATTATTCTGATTTTTGTGGGGACAATGAGAAGAGTGTATGTAGGAGACAAATTTTTAACAGGAACCTTGGGGAAGGATCCAAACGTTGAGCCTCTAAACACCCACTAGCCTGGGACTATGGGTCTCAAAACTTCCCGACTCCTGTGCTCTCAAACACAGACAAACTCTGTACTCCCTAAACAACACTAACCTCAAATTGAATCTGAAATTTACCACAGACACTCTTTCCCATTGACACTCCTCCCCCAATTCCAGGCTTCTCCATATCATGAGCTGGATATTAAATCGCTAACCTAGGGGAGAGGCAGTGCTCATTGGTTTCACACCTTCCATCCAGTTTTCAATTACCGAATCTTGCAGACCTAACATATAGACCCTAAACTCTGACCAACAGGACCTTCAATCATTAAACACTTCAGATTAAGCCTTAATTTAAGGCTCCATCACTAACGCCCAGATTCCTCAGTGACTCAACCCAAATAGACCCCAAACACAGTCATTGACACGCATTCCTCTTCACCGACCCCAAAGGCCCCTCACTGGGAATCCTCACCCAGAATCAGGCTCAGCATATCTTGAGCCTCTGAAGACTCCTCTGGAAGATGCCAAAGGCTGAACCCGGCCTAAAACCACTTCTGATTGTGATGTGTTCTCCCTGAAGTGCTTCTGTAGCTGTTGCTAGGGAAGCCAAGCGCCTGGGAGGAGTGTGTCTGGCGAGGGCTCTGGGTTAGCTTCAGAAGTCCGAGTTCTGGCCGTGCACAGGTCCTATGACATCACATGGCTCCATGACCTCACAGAGGTTTTGGCATTTAGGACGGGAGCAGCTTTAACGGCTGCTATCACTTGGCTGGGTGGGAAGACACAGAAATGTCTTATGGGCACCCCACTGCCTTCCTGTCTTTGCAAGAAATGGTCACAGGCATAGAGCTAAATTAAATTTTCAGAGGCCGGCACCTATCCAAGGCCAACGTGATATGAGATGCATTTCAGTCATCAGTTTCAGCAAAACCAGCAAACTGATGGTGCCCTTGAACCCTTAGGCAGGAATACCTTGGGTACGGCCAGTTGCATGAACTCTGATATTCTTGTGGCAGAAAGGATGTGCAGAGAGCTTCTGGATGGATCCAAGGTTGAATTTACTTGAGGTCTATAGTAGAAAAATCCATAGTTGTATTTCTTTTACTCGTGCTACTGCCACACTTGCAACACTTCTGACACGTCTGTCACCAAATATCGGGGTGGGGCGTTTAACCACACCAAGCAATTCTTCACTACACCAACTGGGTCCTTAACTGTGACTCAGTTCTAACACTGTCTACTTGGAGATAGTGTCAGATCCCACAGGTTAAGGGCTCAGTCCCATAAGACTGCTTCCACCCCACTTCAGATGTCAATCACACGCAGCAGGTGCCCAAGTTACCTACAACTTGTCTGACTTGGCTACAAACCGGAGATTCCCAAAACCTCTTCTTTGGGTTCAATTAGTTTTGCTAAATGGCTCACAGAACTCAGGGAAACACTTGCGTTTATCAGTTTATTAAAGGATATGATAAAGGATACAGATGAACAGCTAAATGACAAAAATAGGGCAAGATGTGGGAGGGTCCCAAGCACAGGAGCTTCTGTCCCTGTGCTGTGGTGTGTTACTCTCCCCATACCTGAATGTGTTCACCGATGTAGAAGCTCTCCAAAGTTCCTACTATTGGGATTTTATGGAGACTTCCTTACATAGGCATGATTAATTAGTAACTCCAGTTCTATCTCCTCTCCCTTCTCTGGAAGATGGGGAGTGGGCTGAAAAGTCCAAGCTTCTAATCATGGCTGGATCTCTCTGGTGACCAACCCCCATCCAGGAGCCCACCTAGAATCACATCAATAGAGTAGGAGATGCTCCACACACTCTTATGTAGAAATTTACAAGGGTTTCAGAAGCTCTGTGCCAGAAACTAGGGGCAGAGACCAATATGTCTATTTTCTACAATTTCACAAGGTCAAACAGTCAACCTCAAAAGGATACATCCTAAATGATTTTTTTTTTTTTTTTTTTTGCAGTACGCGGGCCTCTCACTGCTGTGGCCTCTCCCGTTGCGGAGCACAGGCTCTGGACGCGCAGGCTCAGCAGCCATGGCTCACGGGCCCAGCCGCTCCGCGCACGTGGGATCTTCCCGGACCGGGGCACGAACCCGTGTCCTCTGCATCAGCAGGCGGACTCTCAACCACTGCGCCACCAGGGAGGCCCTATTTTTCTAATATTCTATAAATGACAAAATTATGGATACAAAAAGATCTGTGATGTCAAGGGTTAGTGTCGGGGAAAGGATGTGACTATGAGGATGTAGCATGAGGGAGTTTGTGTTGACAAAGCATTCTAAATTTTTACTGGGGTGTTGGTTACAGGAACCTACATATGTGATGAAGTTTCTTAAGGAGATATATAAAAACCAAACAAAAACTACTACATGTTAAAACTGGTGCAATCGAAATAAACCCTGTAGTTAACAGCACTGTAACAATTTCACTTTCCTCTATTTGACCTTATATAACCACACAGTAAACTGTGTGGTTATTATAAGATTTTACCTTTGGGAGTAGTGGGCTGAAGGGCATTTAGGAAATCTCTGGAATGTTTGTTTTTGTGATTCTAAACTTACTTCAAAATTAAAAGTTATAAAAACATCACATTTATATTAATTTTATAAACCCCCTGATGGTACTTACAAACTTGGTTAAACACATCCAGATCTGTTGTTATACTTAAGAAACGAGTACATTTTTCATTTTGAAGTACTTCAAATATTCTGAAATAACACAAACTTGGAACCAAAGAAATGCAGAAGTTAAATAATGAAAATTCAATCCATGTTGAGAGTAACTGCCACTATGTAAAATTTATAAGATCAATGACAAGGAAACTAGAAATATGGCTGAAGGTATCCTTCAGTTGCTTGTGAGGTGTAGTATCCCTTAAGACTTGTAACAGAATGCTCTCATTCATCATTTCCCCAAGGCTTCTTTCCTTCATTAAGTTGTCTGATATTTTGTTAACGTCCACCATATAGAATGGGTTTCTGCACGGATTTCCTGGCAAATGATAAAGCAATATTTACTACTGCAAACCCTGCCATATTCATTTCCACAGGAAAGTATTTCTCTAGTGATAACGGACATCTGTTGAGGTATTACTTCTGGGCAAAGGCTTTCCCACAATTATACTTCTACCAATTAGAAACATTCATTCATTCATGATCTATGATGATCACATATGATAGGGTTTATTTCCACTGAAGGCTTTCCTAGTCTTTCACACTCATAGGCTTTATCTCAGTATATACTTTTTAGACATAGAATGTCCTAAAATATTTTCACCAAGGCTGATTGTATCCGAGTAGTTTTGTAAATTTTTTCATCAATATAAAATATGAGGTACTTGATCACTAAAGATAATACCACATTCTTTGCATTGTGATTCTTCTCTGCATACTATTATCTTGAGGGTCTACAACCGGCAACAGCCTTCCCCAAAGTGACTACCTGTGAATTCTCTTATGTTTATCAAGGATTGACAAGTGGGCAAAAGCTTTCTCACACTCACTGCATCCATAGGGCCTCTCTCCTGTATGTTTTCTTTGGTGAACACTGAGCCCTGACTTTGTGGTGAAGGTTTTCCCACATTCACTGCATTCATATGGCTTCTCTCCTGTGTGAATTCTCTGACGGGTAATGAGATCATTTTTGCACAAAGAGAATTTTCCACATTCAGTACATGCAAAGAAGTCTTTCCTGAGTGAAATCTCTCATGTCGTATGAGGCATGTCTTCTTCTTAAAGGCTTTACCACACTCGTTGCATTTGTACGGTTTCTCTCCAGTGTGAGTTTGCTGATGTGTACCCAGAGTACTCTTCATGGTGAAGCCCTTGCCACATTCATTGCATATATATGGTTTCTCTCCAGTATGAGTTCGCAGATGTGCAACGAGCTTCCTTTTCGCGGATAAGCCTTTGCCACATTCGTTGCATACATAGGGTTTCTCTCCTGTGTGAGTTCGCTGATGTACAATGAGATTGCCCTTCTGAATGAAGCCTTTTCCACAATCACTGCATACATAGGGTTTCTCTCCTGTGTGTGTTCGCTGATGTCCAATCAGGCGGGCCTTGGCTGGAAAGCCTTTTCCGCATTCACCGCACACGTAGGGTTTCTCTCCGGTATGAGTTCGCTCATGTACAATCAGTTGGCTCTTCACAGTGAAGCCTTTCCCACAGTCACTGCATATAAATGGCTTCTCTGCAATATGAGTTCGCTGATGTACAACGAGATCACCCTTCATGGTGAAGCCTTTTCCACATACAATACATACATAGGGTTTCTCTCCTGTATGAGTTCGCTGATGTCTGATGAGAGGGTTCTTCAAGGTGAAGCCTTTTCCACAATCATTGCATGTATAGGGTTTCTCTCCAGTATGAGTTCGCTGATGTGGAATAAGACTCTTCTTCAAGGTGAAACTTTTCCCACATTCACTGCATACAAAGGGTTTCTCACCAGTATGAGTTCGACAGTGTGCAATAAGACGCCTCTTCTCGATGAAGCCTTTTCCACATTCACTGCATATGTAAGGTTTCTCTCCTGTATGAGTTTTCTGATGTGTAGTGAGACTGAACTTTGTAGAGAAGGCTTTTCCACACAGACTGCATCCATGGGGCTTCTCCCCTGTATGAGTTCGCTGATGATAAATGAGCAGACACTTTGTGGTGAATGCTTTCCCACATTCACTACATGTGTAAGGTTTCTCTCCCATATGACTTTTCTGATGTTTATTGAACTGCGATTTCTTGAAGAAGGTTTTATTGCATTCAGTGCACTCATAATGTTTCAGTCCGATATGAGTTCTTTGATGTTCAGTGAGCCTGGATTTTCTGGAGAATGCTTTCCCACACAGACTGCATCCATGAGGTTTTTCTCTAGTATGAACTCTCTGATGATCAAAGAGCTGAGACATCTTGAAGAAGGCTTTCCCACACTCACTGCATACATGGGCTTTCTCTATGTTGTGAGTTCTCTGTTGCTTAGTGGACAGGGAGTTATTGCTGATGGGTTTTGCACTTACAGGAAATTTAATTTCAGTAAAAGATTGCTCATGGTTAGCATGGAGAAGGGATTTCCCATCTCCATTAAACTCAGCAGAGTTCTTTAAGTTACAGCTTCTCTTCTGGTTTTCAAAACTTATATTTGATTTTAAAGGTTTTTCAGTTAAGTCAAACATATCACAATTTTGCTTTAACAGGAAATGACTTTCGCTCTGATTTACAATATTTGCAAATGTATTATGTTCGCAGCATTGTTCCACAGTATTTTGAATGCTGTGATTTGTCAAGTGATGCTGCAGAAGGTCATCAACTTTCCTGATTTCTAGGAAAGAAGAGAACAAGGAATCATTCCGCAATCTCTCATAATCTTAATTTGGAAGAAAACTGTTTCAAAAATTGCCTTCATGTGAAGTAACTATTTAGTGACAATTCTATGTGTGGTATAAAAAGAAATATATTTGGTCTTCCTCCACAGGGCTCCTAAAGCCTTGTAATTTCCTAAGTGTTTAGGATGCTAATGAGGTGACTTAGCATAGGGTTCCTACATAACCTCAGGATGGGACTGACCACCAGAAAGACTAAGTGATTAGAAGGTTGGAACTTTCAGCTCCACCCACTGGCCTCTGAGAAAGGAGAGAGGGCCTAGATATTAAAGCTCTATAAGAACTCTTAACAAAATTTGCTCAACCTTTGGATGGGTGAACACATCCATGTGCCAGGAGGGTGGTGATCCCCAGTTCTGGGGAAAGAAGCTCCCGCATTCAGGAATCCTTCAGACCTTGCCTTCTTGTACCTCTTCATTTCAGACCTTGTACCTCTTCACTTGGTTATAAACATAAGTAAATGTTTCTCAGTTCTCAGAGCCACCCTTGGAAATTAACTGAACCCAAGAAGCGGGTCATGGGAACCTCCAACTTACAGCCAGTTGGTCAGAAGCACAGGTAACAATCTGGACTTGCAATTGACATCTGACATTGGGACAACCATGTGGGACTGAACCCTTAACTTGTAGAATCTGACACTATTTCCACATAGATAGTATCAGAAATGAGTCAAAATTTAGGACACCCTGGTTTAATTCTATGTACAGACCACTGAAGCAAAGGAATAAAGAAGGCAATTGCAGCCTGTGAATCACGGTTAAAGGAGCAATGAATATGTAAGAGGTGGAGGAAATCAGGATATGTTCAAAGAAAAGACAAGGTTCACTGATGGACTTAATGGGAGAAGCACGGAAGAGGTTAAGACTCAAGGATTATTTCAAGAATTATGTGGTTTCAGCCACTGGGTAGGTGGAATGCCTCTTAATAATGTGAGGAATATTACTGAAGTCCAGAATGAGAGGAAAATCTAGCACGCATTGTGAAACAAAGTTTAAGATGACTATTACAGGGACTTCCTTGGGGGTGCAGTGGTTAAGAATCCGCCTGCCAATGCAGGGAACATGGGTTCAAGTCCTGGTCTGGGAAGATCCGAATGCCACAGAGCAACTAAGCCCATGTGCCACAACTACTGCAGCGTGTGCCTATAGCCTCTGCTCCATAACAAAAGAGGCCCGTGCACCGCAGCGAAGAGTCGACCCCGCTTTCTGCAACTACAGAAAACCCACACGCAGCAACGAAGACCCAACACAGCCAAAAATAAATTAATTAATTTAAAAAAAAGATGACTATTACATACCCAAGTACTATATAAACATGAACAGGTTGAATATATAAATCTTTAAAAAGGTTTTATCTGAAAATAGCAATGTGGATATCATCAATATAGATTATTCAAAGATAGAGAACTGGATGAGACTGTGTTTAGAAACATGTAGAATAAGGTGAAGGCACAGGGCCAAGGCTTTAGCCATTCCAACATGTAGAGTTTGGAATCCAATTAAGCCTACCTAAGAGAACCGAACATTGAGTATTGTGATCACGGGTACCCTGAAGATCCAGGTATATAGAACAAAATACAATGATGAGTAAGATGTGGATCTCAGCATCTGATTTCAAGGTAAGTGTGACAGACTACTGAAAGACTGGTTATCATAGTCTAGCATCTTGCCATCCTTCTTCATTCTGTAGACCACCATTCACCTAACCCTACCAAAGCACTAATTTGAATATTTTAGAATTTCTCTTATTGAAGTGTAGCTGATTTAAAATATTGTATTAGTTTCTGGTGTACAGCAAAGTCATTCATTTATACATACATAAATATATATATTTATATTCTTATCCATTATGGTTTACTACAGGATACTGAATATAATTCCCTGTGCTATACAATAGTACTGTATTGTTTATTCAAGTCTACATAAAATAGTTTGCATCTGCTAATCCCAACTAACCTCAAATTTAGAAGAAAGCTTCTGTAACCAAGATTCCAACTAATAGTCTAGCTGGAACATACCCTATGTTCCTATGTAAAAAGGGAACGTTGGTATGCAGTTACTCCATCCCTGCATCTTGCAAAGAAATGAGTGGCCATGACTGATGACTGGAAGATAACCTCTGAGTCCCTGATATGCTGCCTAATAAGAGTGTCTTTTTAGACATGAGGTCTGAAGCCATAACATACCGTTTATACTAACAATGTGATTTGTGGTAGATGCCCGTTTTTTGTATGCCTGAGGCTTTGGACAACACTAACATTCTGATTCTGGGGTCTAGAGACAGCAGGCTTGGGTGAGCTTCCCTGGTTGGCAACACTTCACACGTGTTATCAAACATTCAAACATCATTGCTGGGAAAATTCAGCACTGTTCACATGACTCCACTGGTAGAGGACAACCGGGAACCTTATGTGCAGCCTCTCCTGGAGTCTTTCCCATGCACATTTGATCTTTGATGACTTCAATCTGTATTATTTTATTGTCACACATTGTAACCAAGAGTATAAAAGTACATTCCCCTCCCAAATAATGCCTACTTTCTATAAAGTAGGCAAAGTGATCCACTTTAAAAATTGTATAATGCCACTCTTCTACTCAAAATCCTGTTTTCTCAAATTATTCAGAAAAGAATCAAGGTCTTGAATGCCCTTGATAGGCAGTTTGTGACCTATGTACCAAAACCCGCAGCTACTACCCTGTTACCCTTAACTCTAGTCATTTTCCCTCTTGTTCACTCCCTTCTACCCATGTAAGTTTCCCCGAAGTTCCTCAAACACATTCCAGATTCGGGTCTTTCAACTTCCCACTGTCTCACATTTGGAAAACTCCTCACCAAGGAAGATTAGTCATATCCCTCATCTGTGTGCTCAAAGGCACCTTATCAGATTGCCACTCCCATTCCTAAAAGGGCAGTTCCAAGCCCCAACACCCACTCTTCCATTAGCTACTTTAATTTTCCTTACAGCAATTTTTACACTAAGACATGTTAGTTATGCATTTGTTTATTATTCATTATAGAGTATTTCAATTTAGAACGTACTCTGTGTGAAGGGACAAGATATATATTTTTTTCCTGTTTTGTATTGCTATTAGCTTCAAAACTATTATGCTATTAGGCTCTCAAAATGCAAGTTTTAAAGGAGTAAAGCTAGCACATCAATTGCAGAAGGCAATCATATGTATGGAACATATTAAGAATACTTAGGGGACTTCCCTTGTGGTCCAGTGGTAAAGAATCCACCTTCCAATACAGGCGACGCGGGTTCGATCCATGGTCGGGGAACTAAGATCCCACATGCAACTAAGCCCACGCACCACAACTACTGAGCTCAAGCGCCACAACTAGAGAGCACGCGTGCCACAAACTACAGAGCCCACACGCTCTGGAGCCCACGTGCCACAATCAGAGAAGAGAAAACCTGCACGCCACAACTAGAGAGAAGCCGTGTGCCGCAATGAAAGATCCACATGCCTTAAGGAAAATCCTGCATGCCGCAGCTACGAACCAACGCAGACAAAAAAAAAAAAAAAAAAAAAAGAAGAGGACAAAAACTCTTTACTCTTTATGAGTAAGATGATATCATATCACGGGATCATTGAAAGAGAAAGTGTAATCACATATGGCAGGAAACAGGGTTAACTGGGACTAAATGTCATCAGAATATGACAAGAAATTAATCAATTTTATTTCTACATTCTAGCAATGAATAATCTAAAAATGCAATCAAGAAACAATTCCGTTTACTATAATATATAAAAGAATACCAATTTATTTAGGAATAAATTTAAGAAAGGAAATACAAAACTTATATTCTGAAAGTTAAAAAAACATTGTGGAAGACATTAAAGGCCTAATTAGATTTTAAAAGATTCAATGATCATGGAACAGAATGCTAAATATGGTTAAGATGGAATGACTCCCCAAATTGACATACAGTTCAATATAATCCCTATCAAAATCCCAGGCAAATTTTTTTTTCTGCAGAATTTCACAAGCTCATTCGAAAATTCAGATGGAAATTCAAAGGCTCCACAATACTCAAAATAGGCTTGAAAAAGTTGGAGGATTTACATTTTCCAATTTCAAAGCTTACGGCAAAGCTATAATAATAAAGGCTACTAGAAGGATATATGCATATAAAATACTCCAAAACTGATGGTGGTGATGGTTGCACAACTATGTGAATATAATAAAACACCACTGAATTATATAACTTAAATGGATAAATTGTTTGATATTATATGAATTAAATCTAAATAAAACTGTTAAAAAATATAGAGTGAGAACAGAAGCTTTAGGAAAATAAATACAATGATAACATCTAAGAACTACAGGAGAATCTGAATTAGCTAAACTATGAAGGAAATTATTTGAAGCAGACAGAAGTTATGACCTAGTTCTAACATGTAGCCTGGTAAAAACATCTTTTCTAGCATCCGAGGTGGGGTTGGATGTTATGGTGGGAAATCATTATTTCCTAGCTGGGCAGGAAGAAGGTACAGTAGTAAGAAGAGTGATAAATTCAAAGTTCGCTCTTTCCAGAGAGGCCTGGAAAGTGGAATTTCACAGCAAGACAAGTGGTAACACAGAGATCCTGTGATGGTGAATGAAGAAGAGGGAGATTTGAAAATCCTAGGAAGAGGAAAACTATTTAAAGAAAAACAAGATGCATATGAAATAAACAGGGATCAGATCTCAAAAGAGAACAAAGTGATATATTTTCCTCTTAACTTCTACAAGGAAAAAGAGTTTTTACACTGGAAGAGAGGTATGTGGTAGGGCTGCTTATGTTTCCTCAGACACTATCACAGTTCTGACGCCTTCTCTCCTGACCAGAGTACGACTTCCCTGGCTGCCCACCTTGCTGGGTCTCACCCACTCACCTGGACAGATTCGACTGTGGCAGTCATCTTCTACTGGCCATCTTCCTCGTTCCAACCTGGAGACAGCATCTGGTTTGCTGGCTTGATACCCTGTTCATGAAAAATGATAGAAGACTTAGACATATTGAACTGGGCTGGGATACGGCAGGAAAGGATAATGGTACATGGAGGGAATAAACAGGTTTCACATCTGTAACCTCAAGGCTTTTCTCTCAGGAGAGGGGCTATTATACCCTCTAGTCTGGGGCAAGAGAAGGATCTGAGACTCGACCATTGCAGACGAATGCAGTTAGTCTGAAGAGTTGAGGCTGAGAATGGAACGGCCACTGACGGGCACCCTCTGAGGGACCCAGGGGAGCCGTCCTCACCCACGGACAGCAGGTTGCTATAGTTCTCCAGCATCACATCCCGGCACAGGTCCTTCTGATCAGGGTCCAGGAGCTGCCACTCCTCCCATGTGAACTTCATAGCCACATCGTCATGTCAGGGATTCCTGTCATAACATGGTCTTATTTAGCGAAGTGATGTCCTTTGGGTAATATGGAAAAATGTAAAGGAAATTATTCTGCTCACTTTTGCCATATGGGAAATTAGTGGGGTTTTTTCCTTCACACGGCGTGATAGAGTAAGAAAGCTAGTAAGATATTACGTTACTGTGCAGTCTTCCATTCGTTCAACTAAAGTTGAAAATTCAAAGAAGTTTCGGCAATGTACCGTTAATTCCTCTAGCTGATGTAAAAACATGTGCAATCTCTATATATGTGAGCATTTGTAAAGGAAAAACCCAGTTTCGTTTCCTTCTTGTGTAGTGAAAAACCCAGTTCTTTTCCACTGTGTGCTTCTTCCCTGCGAGTCCCCTTTATTACCCACACAGAACATTTCGTTTCTGACCCTTCTGGTCACCAAATGTGTGGAGACTTTTTCCCCAGAACAAGCAATTCTCTGCCCTACCAGCTGGGTATCCTATAATTTAAATCAATTCTGACACTATCTACCCAGAGATAGCGCCAGATCCCACAGGTTATGGGCTCAGTTCCGTAAGACTTCGCAACCCCCACTTCAGACACCAATCACAAATCCAGGTTATCACCTGTGCTTCTGACCAGCCAGCTATAGATCAGAGGTTCCAATAACACCCTCCTCGGGTTCAATTCACTTGCTGGAGGGGCTCATAGAACTCTGGAGATCTTATGTTTACCACTTTATTAAAGGCTATGATAAAGGATACGGGTGAATATCTAGATGGAAGAGATGTGTAGGGAAGGATATGTGGGAAGGGGTGCCATGCTTCCACACCATCTTGGGGCACGTCCACATGTTCACCAACCCAGAAGTTCTCTGAACATCATAGTTTGGGGATTTCATGGAGTCTTCATCATGTAAGCATGATCAATCAGTAACTCCATTTTCAACCCTTCTCCCTTCTCAAGAGAACAGGGTGTGGGGATAAAAAGGACAAGCTTCTCACCACGGCTTGGTCATTCTGGTGACCAGCCCTCATCCAGTAGCCCACTCAGAGTCACCTTGCTAGAACAAAGTTAACTCCTGTCACCCAGGACATGACAAGAGTTTCAGGAGCCCTGCGTCAGGAACAGAGGTCAAAGGCCAGTATTAAAACAGGACATGTTCCTAGTGTTCTAATCACTTGGGGAATCACAAGGTTTTAGGGGCTCTGTGCCAGGGACGGGGCAGAGGCCGATACATACTGTCTATCGCCTCATAAGCATCTATTTACCAATACTGAACCCTATGACTCTTACAAGTACGCGAGTAATGCAGATTCCTGAATTCACCATTAGCATGTGAGCCAATACCAAAACCAGTGATGAAGAGACTCCAGATGCCAGGATCACAATACATGCTAATTTCAGTAGTTAATATACTAAATGAAACAAAAGGAACTGTATAAGACATGTATAGAGCACAAGAGGTTATTAGATGATCAAATCTGTAAAGAAATTATTCTTTAAAGAATATATATGGACACATATGGACACAGACTGATGCATGTGTGTAGATTAGGCAGGATTAATATCATATTAGATAAAACGAAGAAACAGCTGTAGGAAACATGTTTTTACATTTATGAGAAGGACAGTTAGGGACTGCAGTTAAGGACCACACTCACCACATCACCTCTATGGAGAACCATCAAAGTCCTATGTGAACTTGAGACCCATGTGAACTTGAGACCCATGTGCCATGAAACATTAACATCCCTTGAGGAACTGCTCTGCTTTTGTAATAGGGAAGAACAAATCTGACTCCATATCAGATCTGTTCCTTTTACTTTAACCTCACTTTAACCGTCGTGCTCTGTTGCCTGTACTTAGTCATGCTGGCTCTGTACATTTTGTAAAAGAATGCTGCCTATAGCTTAAAATATACAAGAACATCCGTGACCTGACCTGAACAGAGAATAACATTTGTCTTGTTCAAGGTTTACAAAAAGATGGTGACCTGACCATGACCTGACCTACATGACAGCTGCAAGAACAAAGAATCCAACACCACCAAGAAGTGTGCAATAACTACCCAGGTCCCTCCCTCACCTTGCCTTTAAAAGGGCTTTGCTGAAAGCCTTCAAGGAGTTCCAGACTTTTTAAGGCATGAGCCACCTGACTCCTGGCACAGTCAGGCAGTAAACCCTTCTCTGCTCCCAACTCCGACGTTTCAGTATTTGACCTCACTGTGCTTCAGGCACACGGTCTTGCATTCAGTACCAACCTTACCAACAATCTTCATCCATTTTTTCCTCTCCCAGCCTGTATTTACGTAATGTCAAATCTCATTTGCCCTCTACATGCAGCATATCCAGAACCTCATCAACACTGAACCCTCCACACATGCTGCAGCCAACCATTCTCGCAGTCACCATGTTTTTTGCAATAGCCTCCTACAAGGCTTTCCTGTTTGCCCCCTGCCCGCTATGGTCTGCTTTCTACACAGAGGCCAAAAGGATTCCTTGAAAAATGTAAATTATTTCATGTCATTCCAGTACTCAAGAACTCCTCGTGTTTTTTTTTTTTAATTAATCAATTAATTAATTTATTTTGGTGTGCGCTGGGTCTTTGTTGCTGCGTGCAGGCTTCCTCTAGTTGCGGCGAGCAGGGGCTATTCTTCCTTTTGGTGTGCGGGCTTCTCATTGCGGTGGCTTCTCTTGTTGCGGAGCATGGACTCTAGGCACGTGGACTTCCGTAGTTGTGGCTTGCGGGCTCTAGAACGCAGGCTCAGTAGTTGTGGCGCACGAGTTTAGTTGTTCCATGGCATGTGGGATCTTCCTGGACCAGGGCTCGAACCTGTGTCCCCTGCATTGGCAGGCGGATTCTTAACCACTGTACCACCAGGGAAGTCCTCTCCTCGTGTTTTCTCACCTTATTAGGGAGTAAAATCACGCTTCCTTGAAATGGAATACGTGACCAATCTTACCCCCACCCCCACCCTGCCCCCACTGCTACTGCCTCTTTGGCCTTATACCCATCACTTTCCAGAAAACACACTCTGCTCTGTCCACACAGGCTCCTTAATGTTTCTCAAACTCATTCGTGGCTCAGCCTTTTAAACCCGCTAACCTCTCTGCTTGGAAAACTCCTAACCCGGCAGCCTACTAACTTCCCACATTTCTTGGCTCAGAGGCACCTTATCTGAGAGGTGTTCCCAGCCTAAAGAGGAGCCCCAGCACCTACTCGTCTGTTATGCTGACTAAAGTTTTGTTTCTTTAAGTTTTAGAGAAATATAGTTGATATACAATGTTGTGCTAATTTCTTCTGTATAGCAAAGTGATTCAGGTATGTGTATATATTCTTATTCATGTTCTTTCGCATTATGGTTTATCACAGATATTGAATATAGTTCTCTGTGCTACACAGTAGGACCCTGTTGTTTACCCATTTCACATGTAATAGCTTACATATGCTAACCCCAATCTCCCATTCCATCCCTCCCCCACCACTCCTCCCCCTTGGCAACCACAAGTCTGTTCTCTATGTCTGTGAGTCTGTTTCTGCTTTGTAGATATGCTGATTTGTGTCGTATTTTAGATTTCACCTATAATTGATATAATATGGTATTTGCCTTTCTCTTTGACTTATTTCGCTTAGTATGATAATCTCTAGGTCCATCCACTTTGCTGCAAATAGCATTATTTCATTCTTTCTTTGTGGCTGAGTAGTATTCCACTGTGTATATGTACCACATCTTGTTTATCCATTCATCTCTCAATGGACATTTAGGTTGTTTCCATGTCTTAGCTATTGTGAACAGTGCTGCTATGAACACAGGAGTGCATGTATCTTTTTGAATTATAGTTTTGGCTGGATATATGCCCAGGAGTGGGATTGCTGTGTCATATGGTGACTCTGTTTTTAGTTTTTTGAGGAACCTCCATACTGTTTTCCATAGTGGCTGCACCAATTTACACTCCCACCAACGGCGTAGAAGGGTTCCCTTTTCTCCACACCTCCTCCAGCGTTTGTTATTTGTAGACATTTTTTCTTTGGCCACCCCACAAGCTTGTGAGATCTTAGTTCCCCGACCAGGGATTGAACCCGGGGCCTTGGCGGTGAGAGCATGGAGTCCTAATCACTGGACCGCCAGGGAATTCCCTGTAGACTTTTTCATGATGGCCATTCTGACTGGTGTGAGGTGGTACCTAACTATAGTTTTGATTTGCATTTCTCTAATAATTTATGTTCCTTAATCTTTATCACAGCACTTTTCACCCCTTAGATATATTATTTGTTTATTTTTATTCTTTTTTATCCCACACCACCAGCCCCCAAAACACTTGATTAATTTCTTGACTCCTTTCTCTTAGACTAAAACTTGTGATCTATATGTATACTGTTTTTCACTGGTCTTACCTTCCAGCATACAACAGGCTATCAAAAAAATGTAGAGGAATGAATCAAAATATCAATCACATGTATGGAACACATTCGGGAGAATTTAAGAAAGAGGGTGGAAATATATCTCTTTGTGAGCATGATGATGTCATATCATGGAGTTCATGGACAGAAGAAGAATTTTAACTGCCAAGTAACTTGATTAGCTGGGATAAATGTCATCAGAATACAATGGAAAGAAAAATGAAAATTTTAGGGAAATGAAGACAGTAAGGTCTACAATCAACGAGAAGAAAGTTCAAAACAAATAAATACACAAAGGAATTAATTTGAAATAAGGAAGAGTTATGATCAGGTTGAGACCGGAACTGAGAACGTAGGATGCTAAGATAACGTCCCTAGTTAAAAATTCATCACGAACAGCAGACGCATTAATATAAGAGAGCTCTGCAGATGGGGAACATATGAGGTAATGCCTGAATGGCCAGGATGGAGGCTGCATAAGAGTAAGGGAGAATGTAAACTTATAGTGGTTTTCTGGGAGGGAAGATGATCCTGGGTCCTGGCAGTTATTCAGAACCCAGGAGAGCTGCCATCAAGATGAGTAAGTTATATAGGTCCCAAGTCTGTAGTGGAGCACACTGGGGACAGATGAATTTGGGAGTCTTCTCCAGTGACCCTAAGGAGCTTAGCTTATGACAATGAAGAAAACTTTGAAGGTTAGAAGATCATTGGAAAAAATGGAAAACAAAACCTTTGGAGAACCTCAGAGCGGGGACAAGGCACAGTGAAGACCAGTTTACTTTTGGGACCGGCAGCCAACATGGGGTGAATGTGACAAAGGAAATCAACATTACCAGTGGGACAGAAAGGTGCAGCAGCTAGAACACAGTGAGGAATTCAAAGTTTTCTCTTTGGAGAGAGGCCTTGGAAGGTGGAGTTTCATAGAAAAGGAGGTGGAAGTGTATGAAGAAGAAGGAAAAGATATGAGAATCCTAGGGAAAAGAAAACTATGTAAACAAAAATCAAGATGGGGGTAAAATAAAGAAGAAACAGATCCCGGAAAAGACAAGAGTCTTCCCTAAGAAGGGATATATTTTTCTCTAAACTCCTACAAAGAAAAAGAGGTCTGACATCGGGAGAGAGATGCATGGAGGCACTGCTTACCCAGCGTCCAACCCCCTCACAGCTGTGACTCTTCTCTGACCAACTATAGTGTGATTTCCACGCCTGTCACCTTGCTGGTCTCTCACTCACCTGAATGGGTTCGACAGTGGATTTCATCTTCTATCATCCATGGTTCTCCGTGATCCAAATTAGAGAGTACGTCTGGCTTTCTGGCTTGATAACCTATTCACCAGAAATGATAGAATATTTAGACCCAGTGAATTGGGCTTGGGGTCTGTGAAGACAGAATGCTACAGCTGAGGACAAAACGATTTCACGACCTACAGAGTAAATGCTGTGCTCTCAGGAGAAGGGAGAATACCCACTTCTCATGGGCCAGAGAGGGGACTGAAAATCTACCGCTTCAGAGCATCATAGACACTCCAGAGCTTTCAGAAGCCGAGAAAGGAAACACCACTGACTGGGGACCCTCTGAAGGGCACAGGGGAGCCGTCCTCACCCACAGACAGCAGGTTGCTATAGTTCTCCAGCATCACCTCTTGGTACAGGTCCTTCTGAGGAGGGGTCAGGAGCTGCCACTCCTCCCACGTGAAGTCCACAGTCACATCGTCAAACGTCAGGGTTTCCTATAGTAACAGTGGTGTTTAATGAAGTGATGTCCTTTTGATGATATGGAAGAAATGTTAAAAGTTTTTCTTCTCATTTCTACTTTATAGGCTGGATCTATATATCTAGGGGGTTGTTTTTGTTGTTGTTTATTGATTGATTGATTGATTGGCTGCGTTGGGTCTTCACTGCTGTGCACGAACTTCCTCTAGTTGCGGCGAGCAGGGGTTATTCTTCATTGCGGTGCGCGGGCTTCTCATTGCGGTGGCCTATCCTGTTGCAGAGCATGGGCTCCAGGCACACGGGTCTCACAGTTGTGGCACGCGGGCTCAGTAGCTGTGGTACACAGGCTTAGCTGCTCCACGGCATGTGGGATCTTCCCAGACCAGGGAACGAACCCGTGTCCCCTGCATTGGCAGGCGGATTCTTAACCACTGCGCCACCAGGGAAGCCCCGGGTTGTTTGTTTTTAATGCACAGGGAACAAGCAAAAGCCTAATAAAATACAAGGATCCAACTAAATATAACTGTGCAGTCAGTCATCCATCCATTTATCATTAGACGTTCTATAACGTATAAAAGTTAAACCTTCTTGTTAACCTAGAAACACCACATTCATATATATATATATATATATATATATATATATATAAGTAACACATAAGTCAATGAAATTGGGATGACTAAATCTTTATAGCCAGTTAATCAGAATCTTCTGGGAAGTGACTCAAGAAGCCAGAATTATAAGAAACTAAATGTTTAATAAGCATGTTTAAAGTGTATGAAGAAGAAACTTATTTTTTGATATGTGTACTTTGTTATGATTTCAGCCTTTAAATATATCCTTAAGTCAGCTGTGTAATGAACAAAAATAAAAGCAATATAAGAAAAAAGGTAGATTAAGAATCCAGATTTGAACATGGAAACCAAGAGTCAGTCATATTGCAAAGCCTGAGGAAACAGTTCCCATAGAACTGCCCTCGCTTCAGACACTGGCTGCAATTTCTAGGGTCCCCTGGATCACCCTCACTTCAGAAGCAGGCTACAAAGACACCCAGGGTCCCCAAGACACCCTTACATGCAATAATTACCTAGAATGACTCAGACAACTAACAAACCCATTCGGGAACAAAGAAAAGAATAAAACAAACCAAAAGTCACCTGGGACTGGATCATTTTTTTCCGTTCTCTAAAAACAGCTGGCAGTAAGGAGGCTCTGTCGCTGTGTCTTCTGGATCTGCTCTAAATTTCTGTTCTGATACCTGTCTTCAATCAAGCATGTCCCCAGTAATGCTGATACCAAATCCTGTAACTTCTTCCTCCTTCTACTGATTCTTTTGCTCCTGGGGAGTCAGGACCTGTGGGTTGAGGAGAAAATTCAAGCTGAGGGTACATTTCCTCTGGGCCCAGATGCTAACGCTGCTCCCGGGCACTCACCTTAACCCAATGCCCACAGCATTGCTAAGTGTCCCATTTTTACCCCAGACGACTTTATTCCTCTGGCCAAAAAGGCTAAGATTCTGACTGTGGTGGGGGTATTCCTTTATTCCGTGAAGTTGAAGTGGGGTGACTGTCAAAGGAGTTGAAGGAGACTTCCCTGGTGGCGCAGTGGTTAAGAATCCACCTGCCAATGCAAGGGACGTGGCTTCGAGCCCTGGTCCAGGAAGATCCCACATGCCACAGAGCAACTAAGCCCGTGCACCACAACTACTGATCCTGCGCTCTAGAGCCTGCAAGCCACAACTACTGAGCCCACGTGCCACAACTACTGAAGCCTGCGTGCCTAGACCCCATGCTCCACAACAAGGGAAGCCACCGCAATGAGAAGCCCACGCACCGCAACGAAGAGTAGTCCCCGCTCGCTGCAACTAGAGAAAGCCCGCGTGCAGCAATGAAGACCCAATACAGCCAAAATAAATAAATTAATTTAAAAAAATAGTCTAAGATTAAAAAAAAAAAAGGAGGTGAGAGAAACGAGATCCATCCCAGCAGCAGGCCTCAGGAGCAGGAGACTCTCAGGCAGCTCAATTATACAAAAGGGAGCGTATGGGAGGAGAGGTGCTGGGCACTGCTTTCCTTTAAACCGTGTGCACTCAGGAACCTCTTCAAACGTTTTTATACACCCTGTGAGTATACACACTTCAGTTTGAAAACCAATGTACTGGGCAAACCAGAAACACTGTCTTATAAACAATAACGATAATATCTTAGGTTTTAAATACATTTTTAAAAGCACACAATATTGTAAATAAATTGGAAACTGGTAAATTGAGTTGAGATGCTCTAAGACGCCTGTATTGTTAGAGAAGAGTGTAAAAGTACTAACATAAGAATTTGACAAAGAAAGCTTCCATACTGTATGTAATCTCTAGTGTCATGATGAAAACTAACAATTATCTTAAAGTATATAATTTCCATCCTAACAGAAGGGGGAAACAGAATAAGAAGAAATTCATTCAAAACATGGCATAAAAGAGAATAAGGAATAGAGAACAAGTGGGGCAAATACCGTGCACTTATATGACTGTTTTAAAACAAAACACTAAGAATTATATTAAGTATATTAAATCAACTATGCTCCAATAAAACAAAATTTTTTAATGAATTATATTCAGTATAAACAGAACAAAGATTCCAGTTAACTACATCAAATACAAATGCCTCGAAACTGTCAGACTGGATTAAAATTTAAAACCCAGGACTTCACCGGCAGTCCAGTGGTTAAAACTCCACACTTCGAATACAGGGGGCCTGGGTTTGATCCCTGGTCAGGGAACTAAGATCCCACATGCTGTCCAGTGTGGCCAAAACAATAATAATAATAAAATAAAACCCAAGAACATGCTACTCTAGGTGACATGCCTGAAACATAGTGATATGGACAGCTGGAGAATAAAAGGTTAGAAAAAGATAAACCATGGAAAGAGTAACCACAGATAATCTATATTCTCTGAAAAAATGCACCAGAAAGCCCAAAAATTACTACAGAGAAAGAGAAACAAAGCTTACTAGTAAGAGGTTCAATTCACCACATTTTAAGAAATTTGCCATTTCTAGGTACCTAAAAATATAGCCTTGAAACATATACAGCAAGGGAATTCTCTGGGAGTCCAGTGGTTAGGACTCCAGGCTTCCACTGCAGGGGGCACAGGATCAATCCCTGGTGGGGAAACTAAGTTTCCTGCACGTTATTAGGTGGCAGCCAAAAAATTTTTTTTCTAATTAAAAAAAAAGGAATGAATTATAAACATTAGAAACTGGACAGAAAATTAAGGTTATATTCAGATAATATCATCCTTGACATGGGAAGAGAGATTCAAAGAATTATAATACTTATTTAAAAATTTTCACTCAGAAACCCCCAAGCAGATTTTCACATATATTGCTGGCTAGAACTGCACCACGTACCTAAACTTATTTCGTACTAATTCAATCACTAGCAACGGGAACTGGAACCACCAGGATTAACTAAGACCAACCAGTATTGGGATATGGGTCACTCTGTCAGAAGGATGGATAACTAAACAAAACGGCGATTCTGTTAGCAAAGAAGAAAGTGGGAACGCATGTCAGACAAAAAAGCAAGTGTCCACTGCCGCTGGTGAGAGCAAGCCTTGACAAACATTTTCTGCAAATGTGAGACAGGCTGGGACCTGGAACCCTTTGCTGCAGTGCTTGCATCTGGACACACCTCTCCTCCAGCAACACAATACAAAGAAACTATAAGGGACTAAAAATAACTTTGTGCATGCACAGAGGAGCCAAATTCTGGACAACAAGATACAAAGAAATCAAGAAACCCAACCGCCACTTCTGAAGAACCAAGAGCAAAAGCAGGGGATCCGGAGCAAAAGTAGGGTACTGCCATGCCCCTTGCACACAACACCACCTAAAGCATGGGCAAACCATCTAAGCCGTCCCTCCGGCCCAACCCCCGGACATACCCCTACCCTCACCGCATATAAGGAACTAGATGCCCCCCCCAACCCACCTCAGAGAGCGAACAAGCAAGGGAACCTCTTACTGGTTCTCGCTCCCCCCTGCTGCAGCAGGGACCCCAATAAAGCCTGGCCTGAATTTCTTATCTGGCCTTTGATCAATTTCTATGGACCAAGGAGGCCAAGAGCCCTGGTAGGTAACAAAGGGATAGATACTATACATTTCTGCTTTGAGGGTTAAGATCTGTCACAAGGACTCAATTCTGCCTTTGCAGTGCGAAAACAGCGATACACGATACACAACACATAGAGGAGGCTGGGTTAGTCCCTCGGTCTGCAGATAAAAGCCTAAAAAGCAGAAGGTTTAGAACTACACTACCGTCCCGGGCTGCACCACCTTCCTTCCCAGCCTACTAGGTTGGAATCTCAACGCAACCACCAGCCAGGCCTCCTAGGGGACCAAAGCCTCAGCCCTCACAAGACTCTCTGTACCACAGACACTGATTACACATTTCCTTATTAATCCGAAACCTGGGCCAGATACCCTCATATGATGACCATCCAGCCAGGCCCCAACATCTCTGAGCGCCATATTAATTCCCGAATCTGAATCTCTTACCATCGTAAATACCACCTGCATCCTTTAGAAATAGAGTGAGCCGCAAACCCCCATATCAGGCCAGTCCGGTCACGATCGTTGATCTCTACAGATTTTTAGGGGGGGGGGGCGCCGCGTGGCTTGCGGGATCTTAGTTCCCTGACCAGGGAGTGAACCCGGGCCACTACAGTGAAAGCGCCGAATCCGCCAGGGAATTCCCTCTACAGATTCTTAATCGTTCTAACGAACAGCTCCCAAAGTACCCCAACGACAGGTACGGGCGTCACAAACGCTCCTGGTTCCTCTCAAATACCTCCACATCAGTGCTTCCCACCAGACCCTCAATAATTCCGTTAAGTCCACACTACACCATTCCACCCTGTGGGCGACACGTCCACAGGGACAAACCTCCTATGGGACAAAACCACAAAACTTCAAGGAACAAATGCACACACTGACCCGATTTTCTCCAGTCCACAAGCAGAGCCTAAAACGTAACACTTCCACGAACCGCTTCTACTTCTGCCCCTGTCGCCCAGATTTTTCGTCGGTCTACGGCGGCCGAAGACGGTCTGAAGCATTTGAAGAAACGCGGACTGGATTTCTGGTATTACCTTGAAAGGCAATATGTCAGCGCCCAGCTCTCCGCGGCCCCACGGGGCGGCCATGTTGGGACACCTGACGTACAGAAGGCCAAGGAGCGGGTTTGGGGCCGGGAGCCCTGGATGGTCCGGGAGGTGAGAAGCCACTGAAATTATTTCATTACCTGTCACTTCAACTCTTCGGAAAATTCGCAGATTTTCAGAGACTCGAGGTTTGCGAGGCAAATATGGAGCTACCTAAACGGCGTTCGACGCACTGGGGAGACAAGTAACATCGCCGAGGCCTTTATTTAAAAAGGAGGGGGGCGGGTTTCGAAAAGGAACAAGGGTTCAGGTGTCGGTATAGCAGCAGAGAACGAACTCCTGGAATGAGAAACGGCAGTACATCCGGTAATCGGACATCTCCCCAAAAACTTTGGAGGAACATTTCTCGCAGGAAGCGGCTTTTAAGGACCGAATAAGATTTCGAGAAACTGGCACAGTGTGAAACAGGCCGTCACGTTCAAGAGGAAAAGAGCGGCAGGCATGAAGCCTAAATTTTGATTGGGATTGGAGCCTCGGGGAAAGGCCGCTTTAAAAATGAGGCCAGTGAAAGTCTGGAACCAATGAGAAAGGCACAACCAGAATGGAGTCCAAAAGTATTAAGGTCAATATCTATTTGGTCAAGACACTAAGATAATTCCATGGGGTTAGTTGTTTCAGCAAATGATGCTGGAAAAATTGTATACCTATTTGCAAAAACATAAATTAAGACCCATAACTCTAACCATAAACAAAATTAACTCGAAATAGAACACAGACCTAAATTTAAGAGGTAGAAGTATGAAACTTGGAGAAGCGAAGAGGAACCTAAGTTAGCCAAAGAGTTCTGTGACAAGACAAAGTATGAGCCATAAAAGGAAAAATAATAAATTGGACTTTATTAAAATTAAAAACTTTTGTATTTCTAAGCACAGCTTTAATAAAGTATTGAGTAGAGCCAGCGACTGGGAGAAAATATTGACACATTTAACATCTATTGATAAAGACTTGTATTCAGAATATATCAAGAGTTCTCAAAACTTAATGACAAAACAACTATCCAGTTACTTCTTGTGGGTTATGAAAATTTCTAAATATTACATCGTGGTGATAGTGGCACAACTCTATGAACTTGCTAAATGTCACTGAGTTGTACGCTTACTACTGGTAAATGTTATATGTAAATTATGACCATAAAGCTGTTAAAATGAATTGCTGTTGTGTACACAATTTATAGCATATGGATTTTTTTAAAGACATCAAATATAATTGCAAAATTATAAACTATCTAGGATTAAAAGTAAATGGAGATGTCTGGGACTTATAAGAAAAACAGTACAACAAATCTTGGAGTGAGAATTTCAATAATGAGAGGATCATAATAAAAAGTGAACATAGTTGAATATGTTATGTTTTTCAAGCATACCCCACTTTAATGCATACCTTTTACATGTGACTCAAGTTACCATCCTACTAGTTCACCCATGATATTATTACAGCCACTTAATATTAATTATATAGAGATATACAAAACATTTTATAATATGGAAATATTTATGAGAATGTAAGTGATAAAATTAGATTAGCGTCTTTTTTTTTTTACAGCCTTACCGAGATATAACTGACATAGATTATACCTATTTTAAATAAACTTTTTATTTTGGGGAAATTTTAGATTTACACGAAAGTGAAAGTACTACAAAGAGTGCACATATACCTTCATTTGACTTCCTTTCATGCGAATATTTTATGTAACCATGGTACATTTGTCAAACTTAGAAATTAACATTGGTATGACACTCAACTAAATTACAGATTCTATTTGGATTTCACAAATTTTTCCACTACTGTCCTTTTTCTGTCTTAGAATTCAACCCAGGGAAGAATGCTGCCTTTAGACATCATGTTTCCTTGAATTGCTCTGTTCCATGACCATTCCTCAGTCTTTTTTTCATGTCCTCAATTATTTTGAGGAGTACCGATCAGGTATGTTGTATATTGACCTTCTTTTAGGTTGGTCTGTTTTCCTCATTAAACAGGGATTTATGCATTTTGGAAAAGACACCACATATTTATGGGTATAGAATATCAAAATGACAACACTGATCTACTGGCAAAGGTATTATTTGCCAGGTTTCTCCACTGAAAATAGCAAAACAACTTCTGACCAAAAAGAACCATCATACAGGGCTCACACCAAGAGATTTCAAGACTTATAAACCTTTAGTAGTATTGGTGAAAGGACACATAGATCAATGGAACAGAGCAAAGATCCCAGAAAAAGACCCACATGAGTCAAGTATACTCAAGCGTTTGACAGATATACAAAGGTTATTCAATGGAGAAAGATAGACTTTTTCAGCAGACGCTGCTGGAACACTTGGAAGTCCACAGGCAAGAAACAAACAAAAACAAAGAGAAAAAAAATCCCAAAAGACTCTCCTTATAGACAGGTGCAAAAATCCTCTTTTGCAACCCAGAACTCATTGTTTAGTATGAGTTTTGGTACAGGGAAGAAGGAACATGATACCTAAAACAGATTCAAGTGATGGGGGTGTATTGATAAACATAAAGATTGCTTCCAGGACTATAGAGCTGATAATTTCCCTTATATATTAAGTTTTTAAATTATCAGCTATATCGAGTTCATACTCTAATGTTGACATGAAACAAAGATGGCTTCTTTTTTTAGGCTTTTATCTTGAGAACACAGTGTCAGGATTTTAAAAAGGTATTGGCATATCCCAATGATCTGTACTGTTCTAGGGTGTGATAGCTTAGGAGTGAATATGAGTTGAACTTAATACATTTTTAGAGGGTGTCAAACTCTGAAGCAGGCAGATCCATCTCCTGACTGCTTGAGGAAATTGGATCCCAAAGATTACAGGAGGAGAATTTTGAAGTGTGTCTGTATTCTACTGGAGATCAAAGAAGCCCAACTAAAAGAACTGTGTGGATTGAGCAAAACTTCTCTTTTGAAAGGGCTATCTCATCTTGAAGATTATGACTTTGGAGGAACTAAGGTGATTGGCAGTGGAAAGAATCAGAACATGTGAAATTCCTTAAAAATTTATTGACTTAAATAATTTTGCCTATGTTACACATAATAAAAAAAAAAACCTTTACACTTTGTTCAGAAAAAAAAAAAAAAAAGAATCTCAACACATTCATCCTATAAGTCCTATACTTGGTAAAGGACTTGTATCCAGAACATAGAAAGAATTCTGAAAAGTCAACAAGAAACTCCTATTTCAAAAATAGGCAAACCTTGAACAGACACTTGATCAAAGATAACACATGGCAAACATGCATATGAAAAGATGGTCTGCATCATTTGTTGTTAGGGAGATGCAAATTAAAACAGCAATATGAATAATGCTAATAATTTTTAAAAAGCAGCAGTGTGATACAAATACCCAGGTATTAGACTTGCTGAGATCCAAAAACTGAAAATATGAAATGCTGGTGATAAGGTGGAGTAACAGGAATTTCGATTATTTGCCAGAGACAATGCAAAAGAAATACAGCCATGTTAGACGATAGGCAGATTCTTGAATGTATGTTCGTACAGATGATCCCAAGTTTTAGAAAGGTAGCCTGAAAAAAAGTTTTTTTAATGAGATGGCTCTCACTGAGGAGTAAAACTCAGGAAAATGGTTGTTCTTACTTGTGTCAAAGAAATCTGAAAGGAAATATCCAAGACTAAACTTTGCAGTAAGATGAACAGAAATCCTGTCTTTATTCCGATACACACCACTTGACCACGGTGAATTATTCTGATTTTTGTGCAGACAATGATAAGAGTGTATGTAGGAGACAAATTTTTTTTTTTTTTTGCCGTACGCGGGCCTCTCACCGTTGTGGCCTCTCCCGTTGCGGAGCACAGGCTCCGGACGCGCAGGCTCAGCGGCCATGGCTCACGGGCCCAGCCGCTCCGCGGCATGCGGGATCTTCCTGGACCGGTGCACGAACCTGTGTCCCCTGCATCGGCAGGCGGACTCTCAACCACTGCGCCGCCAGGGAAACCCGAGACGAATTTTTAATAAGAACTTTGAGAAAGGACTTGGACTGGACAACCTGAAAAGAAATGTTTCCAGCATCCAAAGGTCAAGTCTCTAAACACCACTAGCCTGGGACTATGGGTCTCAAAACTTCCAGACTCCTGTGCTCTCAAACACAGACAAACTCTGCACTCCCTACACAACACTGACCTCAAATTCAATCTGAAATTTACCACAGACACTCTTTCCCATTGACACTCCTCCCCCAGTTCCAGTCTTCTCCAGATCATGAGCTGGATGTTAAATTTCTAACCTAGGGGAGAAGCAGTGCTCATTGGTTTCACACCTCCATCCAGTTTTCAATTACCGAGTCTTGCAGACCTAACATATAGACCCTAAACCCTGACCAACAAGACCTTCGATCATTAATCTCTACAGGTTAAGCCTCAATCAAAGGCCCCATCACTAACGCCCAGATTCCTCAGTGACTGAAGCTAAATAAAACCCCAAATGCGGTCACTGACACACATTCCCTCTTCACTGACCCCACAGGCCCCTCACTGGGGATCCTCGCCCAGAATCAGGCTCAGCATATATTGAGTCTCTGAAGACTCCTCCAGTAGCTGCCAAAGGCTGAACCTGGTCCAAAACCATTTCTGATTTTGATGCGCTCTCCCCGCAATGCCTCATTGGCTGTTGCTAGGGACACTGAGGGCTCTTGTTCAGTTCCAGAAGACTTGCACATGTTCTATGAGGACACACAGCACTGTGACCTCCTAGAGGTTCTGGCGCTTCCAACAGGAGTGGCCATAAAAGCTGCTAAGACTGCTGGGTGAGAAGACATGGAAAAGTCTTCTGGGCACCCCCGTGCCTTCCTCTCTTTGCAAGAGATAGTCTCAGTCACAGAGCTAATTTAAGTTTTCAGAGGCCAGAACAAATCCAAGGCCAACGTGGTGTGAGATGCATTCTAGTCATCACTTTGGGCAAAAGTGGCAAGATGATGGTGACCTTGTGCTGTTAGGCAGGAACACCTTGGGTACTACCAGTTTGCCTGGAGTCTTATTACGGACAGAGCCCAAACTCGCTCTGCTTGCCACAGGTCAGGCCAATAAATCGGAAGATGACCTGTTGAGGCAAGGAGTAACGACTTTAATCGGAAAGCCAGCCGACCGAGATGGCAGATTAGTGTCTCAAAAAAACCATCTTCCCTCAGTATGAATGTGGGCTCCGCTTACACAGAGGAAGGGAAGGAGAAGGGACCCACTGCGATGCCAGTCAATGGCTGAGTGGGACGGCTACCAGTCATGCACTAACAGCTACGCACCTGCCCCTCCTCTATTACAGTCTGATATTCTGTGGCAGAGAAGATGCCCAGAGTTTCTAGTTGGATCTAAGGTTGAATTTACTTGAAGTCTGTATTGGGAAAAGCTACAGTCAGACGTCCTCCTGTCTTTCTCCTTTACTCTCACCCTGTTGCCACACACACGCTTTCAACACTTCTGGTCACCAAATGTGTGGGTTTCCCACACACCAAGCAATTCCTGTCAGCTGGGTCCTACATTTTAACTCAATTCTAACACTATCTACTTGGAGATAGTGCCAGATCCCACCAGTTAAGAGCTCAGTCCCACAACTGCTCCCACCCCACCTCAGATACTAATCGCAAATAGCTGGTCCCCAAGTTACCTACAACTTGTCTGACTTGGCTCCAAATTGGAGGTTTGCGTGAGCCCCTTGTTGGGTTTGATTAATCTGCTAGAGTTTGATTAATCTCACAGAACTCAGTGAAACACTTATCTGTGTTTATTAGTTTATTAAAGGACACGATAAACGACAGGAATGAACAACAAGCTGAGGAGAAACAGAGTGAGGTCTGGGAGTGTTCTAAGCACAGGAGCTTCTGTCCTCATAGAGCTGGGGGTGTGTTAACACTCCCTGTACTTCAATGTGTTCACCCTTCTGGAAGCTCTCCATAGCCCCTACTATTGTTGGGATTTTATGGAAGCTTCCTCACGTTAGGCATGATCGATTAGTAACTCCATTTCTAGCCCCTCTCCCCTCTCTGGAGGATGGGGAGTGGGCTGAAAATTCCAAGTCTTTTTTGGTGGCCAGCACCCATCCAGGAGCCATTCATGAGCCCACCCAGAGTCCCATCAATAGAACAAGAGATGCTCCGCATGCTCTTATCATGCAGGAATTTACAAGGGTTTCAGAAGCTCTGTGCCAGAAACCGGGGGCAGAGACCAATAGGTCTATTTTCTACAATTTCACAAGCTCAAATAGTCAACCTCAAAAGGATACATCCTAAACGATTCTATTTTTCTAATATTCTATAAATGATAAAATTATAGGATTAGTGTCAGAGAAAGGATGTGACAATGAGGATGTAGCATGAGGGAGTTTGTGTTGACAAAGCATTCTGAATTTTCACTGGGGTGTTGGTTACAGGAACCTACATATGTGATAAAGTTTAAGGCGGTATTTAAAAACCATGTTAAAACTGGTGCAATAGAAATAAACCCTGTAGTTAGCAGCAACGTAACAATTTCACTTTCCTCTATTTGATAGTAAACTGTGTGGTTATATAAGGTTTTACCTTTGGGAATAGTGGACTGAAGGTGATTTAGGAAATCTCTAGAATATTTCAGTTTTTATGATTCTAAACTTACTTCAAAATTAAAAGTTATAAAAACATCACATTTATATTAATTTTATAACCCCCTGCTGCTACTTATAAACTTGGTTAAACACACCAAATATGTTGACTTATACTTATGAAATGAATATATTGCTTCATTTTGAAGTACTTCAAATATTCTGAAATAACACTTAAACTTGGAACCAAAGAAATGCAAAAATTAATTAAATAATTGAACACTCCTGCACTGTATATATTAAAATTTAATCCATGATGAGAGTAACTGCCACTATGTAAAATTTATAAGATCAATGACAAGGCATCTAGAAATATGGCTGAAGGTATCCTTTCTCCAGTTGTTTGTGAGGTGTATTACCCCTTAAGTTTAGACCTGTAACACAATGTTCTCATTCATCATTTCTCCAAGGCTTCTTTCCTTCATTAAGTTGTCTGATACTTTGTTAAAGGCCACCATACTAAATGTGTTATAGCACAGAGTTCCTGGCAAATGATGAGGCAATATTTATTACTGCAAACCCTACCATATTCATCACCATAGGAAAGTATTTCTCTAGTGTTAACTGACATCTCTTGAGGTGTTACTTCTGGGCAAAGGCTTTCCCACAATTATATTTCTACCAGTTAGAAATATTCATTCACTCATGATCTATGATGACCACATATGATAGAGTCTATTACCAATGAAATCTTTCCTAGTCTTTCACATTCTTAGGCTTTATCTCAGTATACACTTTTTAAAAATTTTTTATTTATTTTTGGCTGCGTTGGATCTTCGTTGCTGTGTGTGGGCTTTCTCTAGTTGCAGAGAGCGGGGGCTGCTCTTCATTGCAGTGCACGGGCTTCTCATTGTGGTGGCTTCTCTTGCTGTGGAGCATGGGCTCTAGGCACGCGGGCTCAGTAGTTGTGGCTCGCAGGCTCTAGAGTGCAGGCGCAGTAGTTGTGGTGCACGGGCTTAGTTGCTCCACAGCATTTGGGATCCTCCCAGACCAAGGCTCGAACCCATGTTCCCTGCATTGGCAGGTGGACTCTTAACCACTGCACCACCAGGGAAGCCCTTAGTATACACTTTTTAGACAATAAAATGTCCTAAAACATTTTCACCATGGCTGATTGTGTCTGAGTTGTCTTGTAAATATTTTCATCAACATAAAATATGAGGTAATTGCTCACTAAAGATAACACCACATTCTTTGCGTTGTGATTCTTCTCTGCATACTATTGTCTTGAGTACAACTGGCAACAGGCTTCCCCAGAGTGACTACCTGTGAATTCTCTTATGTTTAACAAGGATTGACAAGTGGGCAAAAGCTTTCCCACACTCGCTGCATCCATAGGGCCTCTCTCCTGTATGTTTTCTTTGATGAACATTGAGCCCTGACTTTGTGGTGAAGGTTTTCCCACATTCACTGCATTCATGTGGCTTCTCTCCTGTGTGAATTCTCTGATGGGTAATGAGATCATTTTTGCGCAAAGAGAATTTTCCACATTCAGTACATGCAAAGGAAGTTTTTCCTGAGTGAACTCTCTGATGTTGTATGAGGCATGTCTTCTTCCTAAAGGCTTTACCACACTCGTTGCATTTGTACGGTTTCTCTCCAGTGTGAGTTTGCTGATGTGTACCCAGAGTACTCTTCATGGTGAAGCCCTTGCCACATTCGCTGCATATATATGGTTTCTCTCCAGTATGAGTTCGCAGATGTGCGATGAGCATGCTTTTCCCAGTTAAGCCTTTGCCACATTCACTGCATACATAAGGTTTCTCTCCTGTGTGAGTGCGCTGGTGTACGTTGAGATGACTCTTCTCTGTGAAGCCTTTACCACATTCACTGCATACATATGGTTTCTCTCCTGTATGAATTCGCTGATGTCCTATCAGCCGGATCTTGGCTGGAAAGCCTTTTCCGCATTCACTGCACACGTAGGGTTTCTCCCCTGTATGAGTTCGCTGGTGTACAATCAGGCGGCTCTTCACAGTGAAGCCTTTCCCACAGTCACTGCATACATAGGGTTTCTCTGCAGTATGAGTTCGCTGATGTACAATAAGATCACTCTTCATGGTGAAGCCTTTTCCACACACACTACATACATAGGGTTTCTCCCCTGTATGAGTCCGCTGATGTCTGATGAGAGGGCTCTTCAAGGTGAAGCCTTTTCCACACTCATTGCATGTATAGGGTTTCTCTCCAGTATGAGTTCGCTGATGTACAATGAGGCAGTGCTTCATTGAAAAGCCTTTCCCACATTCACTGCACATATACAGTTTCTCTTCTCTGTGAGTTTGCTGATGAGTGATAAGACTGTTCTTCAAGGTGAAACTTTTCCCACATACATTGCATATAAAGGGTTTCTCACCTGTATGAGTTCGATGGTGTGCAATAAGCCGCCTCTTCTCAATGAATCCTTTTCCACATTCACTGCATACGTAAGGTTTCTCTCCTGTATGAGTTTTCTGATGTGTAGTGAGACTGAACTTTGTAGAGAAGGCTTTTCCACACAGACTGCATCCATGGGGCTTCTCTCCCGTATGAGTTCGCTGATGATAAATGAGCCGACACTTTTTGGTGAATGCTTTCCCACATTCACTACATGTGTAAGGTTTCTCTCCCATATGACTTTTCTGATGTATGTTGAACTGCGATTTCATGAAGAAGGTTTTATCACATTCAGTGCACTCATAATGTTTCAGTCCCGTATGAGTTCTCTGATGTTCAGTGAGCCTGGATTTTCTGGAGAAGGCTTTCCCACACAGACTGCATTCATGAGGTTTTTCTCTGGTATGAACTCTCTGATGATCAAAGAGCTGAGACATCTTGAAGAAGGCTTTCCCACACTCACTGCATACGTGGGCTTTCTCTATGTTGTGAGTTCTCTGTTGCTTAGTAGACAGGGAGTTATTGCTGATGGGTTTTGCACTTACAGGAAATTTAATTTCAGTAAAAGATAGCTCGTGGTTAGCATGGAGAACGGATTTCCCATCTCCATTAAAATCAGCAGAGTTCTCTAAGTTACAGGTTCTCTTCTGGTTTTCAAAACTTAAATTTGAATTTAAAGGTTTTTCAGTTAAGTCAAACATATCACAATTTTGATTTAACAGGAAATGACTTTTGCTCTGATTAACAATATTTGCAAGTGTATTATGTTCGCAGCATTGTTCCACAATATTTTGAATGCTGTGATTTGGCAAGTGATGCTGCAGAGGGTCATCAACTTTCCTGATTTCTAGGAAAGAAGAGAACAAGGAATCATTCCGCAATCTCTCATAATCTTAATTTGGAAGAAAACTGTTTCAAAAAATGCTTTCATGTGAAGTAACTACTTAGTGACAATTCTATGTGTGATATAATAAGAAATATATTTGGTCCTCCTCCACACAGCTCCTAAAGCCTTGTAATTTCCTAAGTGACAGGAGTATCTTTCAATACTGAGTTTATGCTAATGAGGTGACTTAGCATATAGTTCCTACATAGCATCAGGATGGGACTGATCACCAGAAAGACTAAGTGTTTAGAAGGTTGGAACTTTCAGCTCCACCCTGCAGCCTCTGGGAAAGGAGAGAGGGCCTAGAGATTAAAACTCTATAAAAACTCTTAACAAGATTTGCTCAACCTTTGGATGGGTGAACACATCCATGTGCGAGGAAGGTGGTGCTCCCCAGTCCCATGGGGACAGAAGCTTCTGTTTCTGTCAGGAATCCTTCAGACCTTGCCCTATGTACCTCTTCCTCTGGCTATTCATCTGTATCCTTTATAGTAAACCGGTAAACATAAGTAAATGTTTCTTTGAGTTCTGTGAGCCACCCTGGCAAATTAATTGAACCAAAGAAGAGGGTCATGAGAACCTTCAATTTATAGCCAGTTGGTCAGAAGCACAGGTAACAGTCTGGAGTTGCAACTGACATCTGACATGGGGACAATCTTGTGGGACTGAACCCTTAACTTGTAGGATCTGACACTATTTCCACGTAGATAGTATCAGAAATGAGTTAAATTTGTAGGACACCCAGGTTTAATTCTGGGCATAGACAACTGAAGCAAAGGAATAAAGAAGGCAATTGCAGTCTGTGAATCACGGTTAAAAGAGCAATGAATATGTAAGAGGTGGAGGAAATCAGGATATGTTCAAAGAAAAGACAAGGTTCACTGATGGACTTAATGGGAGAAGCACGGAAGAGGTTAAGACTCAAGGATTATTTCAAGAATTATGTGGTTTCAGCCACTGGGTAGGTGGAATGCCTCTTAATAATGTGAAGAATATTACTGAAGTCCAGAATGAGAAGAAAATCTAGCACACATTGTGAAACAAAGCTTAAGGAGGTTATTACTTGTCTGCATACAAAACATGAAGAAGCGGGTTGAATATATAAATGTTTCAAAAGGTCTTATCTGAAAATAGCAATGTGGATATCATCAACATTGATGGATTATTGAAGAAGAACAGATATATGTATGTATATATATATATATAAAACTGATTCACTTTGCTGTACACCTGAAACTAACACAACATTGTAAATCGACTGTACTCCAATATAAAATAAAAATTTTTTTTAAAAACCAGAGTATTCAAAGACAGAGTACTGGATAAGACTATGTTTGGAAACATGTATCATAAAAGCTCAAGGCACAGGGCCAAGGCTTTAGCCATTTCAACATGTAGAGTTTGAAAATTCAATCAAGCCCATTGAAGAGAACCAAACATTGACAATTGTGATCAGGTGCAAACTTGCAGACCCAGGTGTATAGAACAAATACAATGGCAAGTAAGAATGTGTCTCCTTAGCATCTGATTTCAAGGTAAATGTGACAAACTATTGAGGTTTATCATATTCCAACAACTTGCCCTCTTCTTCATTCTGCAGACCACCATTTACCTAACTCTAGCAAAGCACTAACACTAACATCAAATACAGATAAAATCTTCCGTAACCAACACTTCCAACTAATACTGTACTTGGAACATACTCTCCTATGTTCCTACACAAAAAGGGAATGATGATACGCAGTTACTCCATCCCTGAACATTGCAAAGAAAGGACTGGCCCTAGAGGATACCTCTGAGTCCCTGGAATATCCCACCTGATGAGAATGTCTTTTTAGGTATGAGATTTTAGGACATATCATAGAGTTTATGCTAACAATGTGATTTGTGGTAGATGCCCATTTTTGTATGCCTGGGGTTTTGGACAACACTGTAACATTCTGATTCTGGGGTCTAGAGGCACCAGGCTTGGGTGAGCTTCCCTGGTTGGCAACACTTCACGTATGTTGTCAAACATTCAAACATCATTGCTGGGAAAATTCAGCACTGTTCACATGACTCCACTGGTAGAGGACAACCGGGAACCTTGTGTGCAGCTTCTCCTGGGGTCTTTCCCATGCACAATTTGATCTTTGATGACTTTAATCTGTATTATTTTATTGTAACCAAGAGTATAAAAGTACATTCCCCTCCCCAATATTATCTACCGTCTATAAAGTAGGCAAAGTGATCCACTTTAAAAATTGTATAATGCCACTCTTCTACTCAAAACCCTGTTTTCTCAAATTATTCAGAAAAGAATCAAGGTCTTGAATGCCCTTGATAGGCAGTTTGTGACCTATGTACCAAAACCCGCAGCTACTACCCTGTTACCCTTAACTCTAGTCATTTTCCCTCTTGTTCACTCCCTTCTACCCATGTAAGTTTCCCCGAAGTTCCTCAAACACATTCCAGATTCAGGTCTTTCAACTTCCCACTGTCTCACATTTGGAAAACTCCTCACCCAGGAAGATTACTCATATCCCTCATCTATGTGCTCAAAGGCACCTTATCAGAGAGCCACTCCCATTCCAAAAGGGCAGTTCCAAGCCCCAACACCCACTCTTCCATTAGCTGCTTTAATTTTCCTTACAGCAATTTTTACACTAAGACATGTTTTTCTTTTAAATGTGTAGAACTGAAAGAGAACCTCAATTTTTAAAAGGATGGAGAGAAGATTTCTGTTCTCACACACAAACTAGGAAGTCACAGGCCAGCTGCCATGATGAGGAATAAAATACATAGAAAGAAGTTGTACATTAGACAATATTAAGAGAGAAGTCAATTTGGAGCGTCTCTTTCAGAGAACAGAAAGAGCTTAACTCATGGGAATGGAAGAAACTTAAGACTTATGAGAACTGAGAAGAAAATGGAAATGAAAGTATGGAAAACCCTGGAAGGGGGTGGGGACCAAAGAACCACACAGATGCACAGCAGAAACCAGGTTATCATGGGGACACAGCATCCAAGGTGGGGCTGCATGTTATGGTGGGAAATTGTTATTTCCTCATACGGCAGGAAGAAGGTACAGTGGTAAGAAGAGTATGATGAACTCATAGTTCTCTTTCCAGAGAGGCCTGGAAAGTGGGATTTCACAGCAAGAGAGGCGGTAACACAGACAGAGATCTTGTGATGGTAGACGAAGGAGAGGAAGATTTGAAAATCCAAGCAAGAAGAAAACTACAGAAACAAACAAAAATAAGATGCATATGAAATAAGCGGGGATCAGGGACTTCCCCGGTGGTCCAGTGGTTAAAAAATCCACCTTATATTGCAGGGGAAGCGGGTTCGATCCCTGGTCAGGGAACTAAGATCTCATGTTCCATAGGGCAACTAAGCCCGAGTGCCACAGCTATTGAGCTTGCGCACCTCAGCTACAGCCCACGTGCCGCAAACTACAGAGCCTGCTCACTCTGGAGCCCACACGCCACAATTACAGAGTGCACATGCCCTGTAGCCTGTGCGCCACAACTAGAGAAGAGAAAACCCGCACACCACAACTAGAGAGAAGGCTGCGCGCCGCAACGAAGAGTCCATGCGCCACAACGAAGATCCTGCGTGCCGCAACTAAGACCCGACACAGCCAAAAATTTAAAACTGAAAATAAATAAATAAATAAATAAATAAATAATAAAGACACAATTAAAAAAAAACCAACACTCATGGTTTAGAAATAAGCAGGGATCAGATCTCAGAAGAAAACAAAGGGATATATTTTCTTCTTAATTTCCACAAAGAAAAAGAGTTCTTACACTGGAAGAGAGGTACGTGGTAGGGCTGCTTATGTTTCCTCAGACACTATCACAGCTCCGACGCCTTCTCTCCTGACCAGAGTACGACTTCCCTGGCTGCCCACCTTGCTGGGTCTCACCCACTCACCTGGACAGATTCGACCGTGGCTGTCATCTTCTACTGGCCACAGTTGTTCTCCTCGTTCCAACCTGGAGACAGCATCTGGTTTGCTGGCTTGATACCCTGTTCATGAAAAATGATAGAAGACTTAGACATATTGAACTGGGCTGGGATATGGCAGGAAAGAATAATGGTACATGGAGGGAATAAACAGGTTTCACATCTGTAACCTCAAGGCTTTTCTCTCAGGAGAGGGGCTATTATACCCTCTAGTCTGGGGCAAGAGAAGGATCTGAGACTCGACCATTGCAGAGGAACGCAGTTAGTCTGAAGACTTAAGAGGTTGAGAATGGAACGGTCACCGACAGGCACCCTCTGAGGGACCCAGGGGAGCCATCCTCACCTACGGACAGCAGGTTGCTATAGTTCTCCAGCGTCACATCCCGGTACAGGTCCTTCTGATCAGGGTCCAGGAGCTGCCACTCCTCCCACGTGAACTTCATAGTCACGTCATCATACGTCAAGGATTCCTGTCATAACACAGTCATGTTTGGCCAAGTGATGTTCTTTGGGTGACATGGAAAAATGTAAAGGAAATTATTCTGCTCACTTTTGCCATATAGGAAATTGGTGGGGTTTTTCCTTCTTATGCTGTGATAAAATAAGAATTCTAATAAAATACTGTGTTATGGTACAGTCTTCCAGATGGAATAGATGCGTAAGGCAGGGTTAAAAATGCCAAGCTTCTCATCATGGCTTGGTCTTTCCTGTTACCAGCCCTCATCCAGGAGCTCACTCAGAGTCACCTCGGTAGAACAAAGTCACTCCTGTCACCAAGGAAATGACAAGAGTTTCAGGAGCCCTGTGTCAGGAACAGAGGTCAAAGACCAATATTAGAACAGGAGATGTTCCTAGTGTTATTATCACTTAGGGAATCACAAGGGTTTTAGGAGCTCTGTGCCAGGAACAGGGGGCAGAAACCAATACATATTTTCTGCTCTCTCACAAGCATTCACTAATATCAAACTATATGCTACTTACAAGTAGATGAAGACAATACATACTAATTTCAGTGGTCAACATACTAAACAAAATAAGAGAAACTGTACAGGAAATTCCCTGGCAGTCCAGTGGTTACGACTTGGTGCTTTCACTTTCACTGTGGTGGCCCGCATTCAATGCCTGGTTGGGGAACTAAGATCCCACAAGCCATGTGGCCAAAAATAAATAAATAAAAATAAAGAAAGAAAAGAAGAAAAAAAAACTGTACAAAACATGTATAAAGCATAAAAGATTATTAGATGATCAGGAACTTTATTAAATATCCTATAATAAACCATAATGAAAAAGAATATGAATACATATAACTGAATTATTTTGCTATACGCCAGAAACTAACAGAACATGGTAAATCAACTATACTTCAATAAAAAATTTAAAAAACAAAAAAAGAATAAAAAGTCCAAAAAAAAGATTATTCGATGATCAAATTTATAAGAAGACTATTCTTTAAAGAATATATATATATATATATATATATACAGAGACAATGCACATATATGTGTGTATATCATTAGGCGGGGTTAATACCATATTAGATGAAATGAGGAAACACCTGTAGGAAACACGTTTTTACATTTATAAGAAGAAAGGACAGGGACTTGCCCAATAGCACAGTGGTTAAGAATATGCCTGCCAATGCAGGGGACACACGTTCGATCCCTGGTCCGGGAAGATCTCACATGCTGTGGAACAACTAAGCCCATGTGCTACAACTACTGAGCCTGTGCTCTACAGCCCACAAGCCACAACTACTAAAGCCCTAGAGCCCGTGCCCCACAACAAGAGAAGCCACCGCAGTGAGAAGCAGGCGCACCACAATAAAGAGTAGCCCCCACTCGCTGCAACTAGAGAAAGCCTGTGCATGGCAACGAAGACCCAACACAGCCAAAAATAAATAAACAAAAATAAATAAATTTATTTAAAAAGAAAAGAAGTTAGGACAGTCAAGGACTGCAGTTAAGGACCCAGCTCATCACCTCTATGGAGAACCGTCAAAGTCCTATGTGAACTTGAGACCCATGTGCCATGAAACATTAACATCCCTCAAGGAACTGGTCTGCTTTTTCCTCACAGTTGATCCCTATGATATGTGATATAATAAGAAACATATATTTGGTCTTCAGCCCCAGTTTCTAACACAATTGCTCCTAAACCCTTGGAGTTTTTTAAGTAATAGAGGTACGGGGCATTCTGTGTTATTTATAACAAGTCCCTTTCAAACATACCTGAGTTTATGCTAGCAAAGTGAGTCTTGGTGGACCTCTAGAGAGTTTCAGGATAGGGGTTGGTTGCCCAGGGAACCAACCTTGTGATTAGAGGGTTGGAAATTTCAGCCCCACTTCTAGCCCTCCAGGGAGGGGGGAGGGACTGGAAACTGAGCCAATCAACAATGGCCATTGATTTAATCTACCACACCTACCCAATAAGACCTCCATAAAAAACCCCTAAACTACAGGGCTCAGAGCATTTCCGGGATGGTGAACACATCTAGGTGCTGGGGGTGTGACACTCCTATAGAGGGCATGGAAGGTCCTTGTCCCTTCCCTCATATCTTGCCTAAGTATCTTTCCATTTGGCTCTTCCCAAGCTGTATCCTTCATAATGAACCAGTATAGGTAAGCAAAGTCTTTTCCTGAGTTATGTGAACGGTTGCAGTAAATTATGGAACCTGAGGAAGGGATTTCAGGAACCCCCGATTTGCAGCCAAGTCAGAAGTATAGGTACTGTGGGAAGCCAATACTTGGCATCCAAAGTGAGGGCAGTCCTGTGGGATTGAAGCCCTTAAACCTGTGGAGACTGACAGTAACTGCAGTAGTTAATGTCGTAATTGAATTAAATTGTAGACGCTCAGCTGGTATCTAGAGAGTTGGAGAAGTGATTGTTGGTCTGGAAAGACCCACACATTTGGTGCCAGAAGTGCTGGGAGTAGAAACAGTTTGTAGTACTGCCTATCATGTAACTTACGACTCTCTTGTGATGGCTGTCAGAGACATTAGACACAAATTGACAGCTAATATAACTCACAGAATTTTGCACATTCACATGTTATATCTCAATGCGAGTCACGGAACATGAATCCTATGAATAATATATTCCTGATCCAACTTTACCAAGATTTCTCCAGATCCTGCTAGGATCCATTTAAACTTTTCTACTTAACTGCACTGACTTTTACAGGCAAAGCCACTGGGGGATAAAGAAAGAATAAAAGAAACCAAAAGTCACCTGGGCCTGGATCATTTTCTTCTGACTTTGGGAAATGGCTGCAAACTGGGATGCTGTCTTTAGCTCTTCTGGATCAGCTCTAAATTTCTGTTCAAAAATCTCAGTCTCCAATCAAGGATGTCTCCAGAACTGACAGTACTTAAGTATCTTTTCCTCCTTCTTTCCTTTGATCCCTCTTGTTCCTGCGGAGCCAGCACCTGTGGGCTGAAGAGCAACTTACTCTGAGTGGCACATTCTCTTTCGGCCTAGATGCTGTCAGTGTTGCTGGCCACTCATCTTAAATTAAGGCCCCCAAAGATCGATTGGTCCTTTTAATACGAAGTTTTTACATCTGGGCCAATAAAACACAATATTCCGAATATTTGGGAAGTACATCTTTCTCTTGTAAAGTGGAAGCAGTAAGACTGTGAAAGGGGATGTGGGAAGGAGAACCAGCACAGCACAATGCCCCACTGGCAGGGAAATCCACAGGTAGATCAACTTTAGGAAAGAGGACACACAGACAGGATATACACATTTTTCTTCTTTTAAACCACGTGCGTCCACGTAGCTCTTCAGAAGTCTTTTTACATCCCCGGGTTCACACACTCAAATTTGAAGAACATCATGTTAAGCAAATAAGAAGCACGGTCATGTAATTTCTCATTACCATCCACTTCTTGATCCTCAATAAGAGTATTATAAGCATAAACCTATAAAGGATACTCAGCGAAAAATCCTTTAGGAATAAAACTGAAATAAAAACATTTTCAGGGGTCGGGGGGGAGAAGGATAAATTAGGAGTCTGGGATTATCATATACACACTACTATATATAAAACAGATAACCAACAAGGACGTACTGTATAGCACAGGGAACTATATTCAATATTTTGTAATAAACTGTAGGAGAAAAGCATCTGAAAAAAATAGATATATATGTACGTACAACTGAATCACTTTGCTGTACACCTGAAACTAACACAACATTGTAAATCAACTGTACTTCAATTAAAAAAAAAAAACACATTCAGGCAAAACCAGAGAGAATTCTTCATCAGAAGACCTGTAATACAGCATATGCACATGTTCTTCAAGCAAAAGGAAAGGGTCCTCCAATATTAGCAAAGGACCAAGGAATGAAAAGGAACTAAACTGGTAAATAAGCAGTTAAGTCTAAATTAGTACCAGCTGGGAAAATGATCATATCTCAGGAGGTTTTAAAAATATAGAGAGTTAACCACCACTTCCCTGGTGGCACAGTGGTTAAGAATCCACCTGCCAATGCAGGGGACACAGGTTCGAGCCCTGGTCCGGGAAGATCCCACATGCCGCGGAGCAACTAAGCCTGTGCACCACAACTACTGAGCCTGCTCTGTAGAGCCCACGAGCCACAACTACTGAGCCTGTGTGCCACAACTACTGGGCTCACGTGGCTAGAACCTGTGCTGCGCAACAAGAGAAGCCACCGCAGTGAGAAGCCCACGTACCGCAGGAAGAGTAGCCCCCACTCACTGCAACTAGAGGAAGCCCACGTGTAGCAATGAAGATCCAATGCAGGCATAATTAATTAATTAATTAATTAAATAAATTTTTAAAAATAGAGTTAAAATTTACCATGATGGCATATAAATTATGAGGTGGGTAAATGAATGAGTGTTCTAAGATCTCTGTATAGATAGAGTATAAACGTACTAATTACAGTAATACTTTGACAAATAAAGGCTGTATATTATTTGTAATCTCTGGTGTCAGAATAAAACTAATAACTTTTAAAAACATACATAATTTCTATGTTAAAAGAGACAGAAAATGTAATGTACATGGCTTCTGTGGCAATTACTTAACTCTACCACTGTAGCTCAAAAGCAGTCATACTTTTGGACTTCCCTGGTGGTCCAGTGGTTAAGAGTCCATGCTTCCACTGCAGGGGGCACGGGTTCCATCCCTGGATGGGCAAGTTCCACATGCCAAGCAATGTGACCAAAAAACAGCCATATTTAAAAAACAAAAAAATAGGTGTGCTAGGTTCCAATAAAAGTTTATTAACAAAAACAGGCACTGGGCCAGAGTTAATCCATGGGCTCCAGGTGTCCAACCCTGAATTGGAGCAGAAAAGCCATGTGATCATCTAAATCAAGAGTCAGTAACAGACTCTCCAGGGCCTGGACCACCTGTTTTTACAAATCAAGGTTTATGGGAACACAGCCAGACGCATCTGTTGACTATTGTCTTAGGCTGTTTTTACACTATAATAGCAGGGTTGAGAATCTGAGTTTGGATACATTACCCACTGCAATGCAATTTGAAAAAATAATAATAAAAGGTGAGTTTTGAATATAAGGAGAGGCAAATTGTATTTGCCTAATATGTCTATACCTCTGTTTAGTCAGGAGGCTGGTTACAAAATTAAAATGGAAAAATTCTATACGATTCTAAAGCACACACAGGTCAAGTGTCTGTTTAAAAAGAACGTTTCCTGGGAATAATTTAACATTCAAGCGAAAATAATCAATGAAACTATCAACTGGTAACCTAAAGATCCATTTCTAAGAATCTCTGAAAGGGAAATATTGGCAAAGGTGTGATATTTGACAGGTCATTTTTACTTTCTTCACTATATTTTTCATAAGAGCATGTATATTTTAAAAATCAGGGAGGGGACTTCTCTGGTAGTCCAGTGGTAAAGATTCCGCCTTCCAATGCAGGGGATGCGGATTCAATCCCTGGTCAGGGAACTAAGATCCCACATGCTGCGGAGCAACTAAACCGGCGCGCCACAACTACTGAGCTCGTGCACCTCAACTAGAGTACGCGTGCCACAGACTGCAGAGCCCAGGCGCCCCAGAGCCTGCGCACCACAACTAGAGAAAAACCGCAGGCCACAACTAGAGAGAATCCTGCACGCTGCAACGAAGAGCCTGCGCCGCAACTAAGACCTGATGCAGCCAAAAAAGAAGAAAAAAAATATCAGAGAAATATCAGGATTCTACACTTTAAATAAAATTGCTGTAGCATGGTCATTAATATAAGTTCATGGCTTTCGAAGTTTTATTTCCAAAAAAATAGAGAGGGAAAACAAGGAGGAAAGCAGGGAGAGAGAAAATGAGTTATAAATACAAATTTTACAAAACACAAAGCCACAAATATGGGGAAATTAGCAGCTTTTTTACTCAGATATGCTATGCATCTGCCATCACAGTTCATTATTTAAGGTATTTTGAATCTTCAAAATAACTCTAAGGGAGAGATTTTAATTGCTTTTCTTTTCTTTTTTTCTAAGACGGAAACAGACAAGAGGTCACACAAACTGCACAATGAGCAAGAGGCAGAATTTGGATTGAAAAACCAGATTCATCTCTCTCCGAAATTAATTTTCACTCCACACCAGGCCAAAATTATTTGTAAATAAGATGTCTGTTCATTACATAAAGAAAGGAAACAAGTAAAAGGCTGTTAGTAGAACTTTAATTAATCGTGTGATTGAATAAGTATTTAAAGTAATGGTAGAGGTCTGCAACTTACTTGAAAATATACCAAAACCAACAACAACAAAAGACTGATACATGAACAGAAGGATGGACAGAGGGTTAGGTAACTAACTGGTAGAGCAAGTCTAGTACTATTAATAATAAAGCCTAAGTGGTAGGTACATGGGTGGTTAATATAAAATCCTTTCAATATTTCTGTATGTTTGAAAATTTTCACACTAAAATGTTGGATGGAAAGAAAGATATTGTAGATTTAAGAATTTAGTAAGGTGACCAAACATAAATATTTAAAGTTATGGGCTTCCCTGGTGGTGCAGTGGTTCGGGGTCCGCCTGCCGATGCGGGGTACGCGGGTTCGTGCCCCGATCTGGGAAGGTCTGGGAAGATCCCACATGCCGCGGAGCGGCTGGGCCCGTGAGCCATGGCCGCTGGGCCTGCGCGTCCGGAGCCTGTGTTCCGCGGCAGTGAGAGGCCGGCGTACCGCCAAAAAAAAAAAAAAAGTTAGTTGCTGGGATAAATTAGGAGGATGGGATTAACATACACACACTACTATATGTAATATAGATAAGCAACAAGGACCTACTGTATAGCACAGGGAGCTATACTCAGTAATTTGTAATAACCTAGAAGGGAAAAGAATCTGAAAAAGATATCTATATATACATGTATAACTGAATCAATGTGCTGCACACGTGAAACACGATATTGTATATCAACTATACTTCAATTTTTAAAAAATCAGCCAAAAATAAATAAATAAATAAAGTCAACTGCTCTTTTATGTTGTAAAAAATTATAAGGAAACGGGAGTTAGCAAATAATAATACGTGTACAATTGCAATAAAAATAAGTAGTCTAGGCTGGAGATGAAAGGCAAAGGAACAAATCCATAGATAAATGCATAATCATAAAATGTTCCAAAAAATGACCCCTAAGTATTTTAAATATTTCACCTCTCTATATATGTATGCAATCACTGAATATAAACCTACTTATAATACCACAAGTTCACGCATTTAAAATAATTTGTAAATCTATATTCCATGAAATAAAGTGAAAGCGAAAATCATAGTACCATTTACACAATTTATTTGAATTATGAATATTAAGGACATAATATAAACGCCTAAAACTGAAATACACTAAAATTTTATAAGCATTTTCCTTTGGGAACAGAACTCACGGTGACAGAGATGTTATTTTACTGGTTTTAGACAGAATCTGAAAAGAAATATCCAAGAGGAATGTGCAGGAGTCTTGTAGGACAAAGGATAAAAGCTGCATCTTACATATCGTAAAACATACTGCTATTAGGTATTCATCTGGTGGATCTCTGGATCATTCATCTCGCCAAAAACCTTCATTTCTGAGAGTTTAAGAGTAAGGGGTGATGTTGGGTGCCAAAGAGGATTTTAAAACTAGTGGTGAAGAAGGGACTCGGACCGACCTAAACGGCAGAAGGGTAACGTTAACGTCCATCACATCTGTTACAGAGGCCGAGGTTGGAGCTCAACACACGTAACACGCAGCGGCCAAAGTACTCGGGCCTCCAAAGTATCAGCCCATACACGCATCTGTACCCCAAACGATTACTACCACCACCCGGGTTAATCTCAGAGACTCCCATCCATTAACCCCGAAACAGATACTCCATCTTTTAGCCCCAAACAAAACCCGAACCATAAACAGCATTCACTGACAAACACCACCCTCCAGTTCGCAATCACTGAGCCCTACAGAGAGTAAACGGCAAAGACCCCAACACGTGCCCTCGTGACTAAATCGCTGACCTCTAGGGATCTTTAACCACTAACCACAAGAGAATCTCCTGATTGAAGCCAGAAGTACCCCAACCACACATGCTCTGTTACCCACCCTTTAGGGCTCCCCTGGAAAACAACACCCATTTACGCTGTCCTCCCGCTTGTATTCCACACGCATCACCCAACGCGGACGCTGACAGGCCCGCCCTCCCTCCCCACTGTACACGAAGAGACCCAGCCACTAACTTGACTTCTTCCAGGGACAATCGCGACCCATCCACGGCTGAACTTACTTCGCGGAACTTCGTCGCTTCCATCATCACCGCGGTACGGTGGCCAGCGAGGGTCTGAGACGTTTCTGCCGCAAAAAGACAACTGAATTTCCGACTTCTCTTCAGAGGTAACTTGGCCACGCCCTCTAGCGTGGCCCCGTGGGCGCGGCCATGTTTGGGCATCGGGCGTCTGAAGAGCGAAAAGCCCCGTTTTGCGCTCGTGCGCGGGGAAGACTGGGAAGACGGAAGGTCACCGAAACTCAATTTTGGGGCACCTGAACCCTTAATAAAAAAGGACATATGCGCATAAACTCGAGCTTGCAACAAACAAGAAAGGCATAGGGGTAAATCCCTTTCTGCGAGCTGGCAAGAAAATTAAAATGGCAGTGACGTTGATCCACTTTGTACGAAAGTTAGGAAACGGCCCAGTGGGGGCAACCATCTTACAGGAAGTGAAGGAATCCGTACAGCACAACTCGTGTTTGGGAAAAGGCGAACCGTCCGGTAGAGGATATCTGGGCCAAGTTTCTAGAGAAATTGTCCTGAAGGGACTTTTGAACGGCACAGGGCTTGGAGAAGCTCTGACGTTACAGGGATGGCGGCCATAGGTTAGGAAATAAAAACAGCTGAAACGTGCTAAAGCTGTTCGTATGTATGGGGGAAAGGCCACTGAAGGTGGGCCCAATGTGAAGGGCGGTACCTATGACAGAGGGGGGAAGGTTTCCCTTTGGGGTCCAAAGACAAAGGCAGGGCTCAGAAGACCAAGGGTCAAAAATTAGGGAAATATGACTTCAAGGAGAATAAAAGGTTGTGTAAAAAAAAGAGAGTAATCATGTTACACTACGTGAGTCAGTTGCAAATAGCGTTACAAAGTCATAGTAATGTAACACCGTAACTGTGGTTCCAAATAAACCCGTTGGAAGAATGGAGGAAAAGGAAAGGAAATGTCGTGTGTGTGTGTGTGTGTGTGTGTGTGTGTGTGTGTGATAGATATGACTGTATTGAAACAGAAATGTCTAAACTACTCCAGACTCAAGGGATCATTTTACATTCCCACCATCGATATATGAGATCCACTTTCTCTGATTCCTCACTAGGATTTGTTATAAAGAGGTTTTAAAAGGAATAAGAAAAAGATGACCAACCTAAAATTTTTTTAAAATATTTTTAAATTTTTGGCTGTGTTGGGTCTTTGTTGCTGCGCGCAGGCTTTCTTATACTTGTGGCGAGTGGGGGCTGCTCTTCATTGCGCTGCGCTGGCTTCTCATTGCAGTGGCTCCTCTTGTTGCGAAGCACAGGCTCTAGGCGTGCGGACTTCAGTAGTTGCCGCGCGTGGGCTTGGTAGCTGTGGCTGGCGGGCTCTAGAGCGCAGGCTCAGTAGCTGTGGCGCATAGGCTTAGCTGCTCTGCGGCATGTGGGATCTTCCAGGACCAGGGCTTGAACCCATGTTCCCTGCATTGGCAGGAGGATTCTTAACCACTGCGCCACTGGCCTGGGGAAGTCCAGGTCCACCTAAAAATTTTAATAGCTAAATAATATACTGGCCATTTATTTTTAAAAATCGCAATACTTAATTTTTATAATGCCAGTCTTACTAATATTCAAATTCATGAAAAGTGAATGATGAATAATATTCATTCTATTGGATTCCATCTCTCATCTGCACAGTAGATAAGAGGTGTCCACCACATACAGCTTTGAATGAATTGTTATTATCATATTATCAAGTTATTATCATGCTTGTCATAGTTCTAGTTCAAAAAATGCACACCAATAAATTTTAGGTGCTAGACGTTTGGTATGTTTTTTAGGGGGGCAGGATTGAGTCTAGAGTATAAAAATTAGTAAAATGTTTTTGGAGTACAACTTGCAATTACCCAATTTAAACTTTTGTCTTAGAGCCACCAATCAATTTTAAGAATTGAAATTCAGTAGAAATTATTTTTGTGAGAACAAACATGTACAAGGATATTCATGGCATCAGTTCTGACAATTTTAAGGAAATAATCTTGTGATTGTTACAAAAACTTATTATTGCATCTTGCATTCACACCTCTGGATAGTGCTCCTGCACAGTAACTGTGACCAATGTGTCCAATGGGATAATAGCAAGCTTGACACCGAGGATAGAAATAGACTTGCCCACTGAGGCATGTTCTGTTTGTCTCTTGGAGCTCTTCTGACACATTGTAATACAGCCCAGGTTAGCCTTGGGATGAGAGACTATGTGAAAAGTGGCCTCAACCATTCCAGGGGAGGCTCAGATACATCAAAAAAGCCACCTAGATCATGTAGCCCCCAGTCAGGACAGCGCACACCAGACAGTCCAACCGTCAACCCACATAACAATTAATATTTATTATAATTAATGTTTGTTGTCTTTAGACATTAAGTTTTAGAGAGGTAGGTTTGTAATGCAGTCAAAGGTAACTAATACCAATATGACTGTACATTAGTAGGTGATGGGTTAAATAAATCATGGGATGTCTCTTCATAAACACTATGGAGACATAAAAAGAGTGGAGATTGTTATTGGTACAGCTACTATGAAAAACAGTATACAGGTTCCTCAAAAAATTAAAAATAGAAGTACCATATGATTCAGCAAGTCTACTCCTGGGTATATATATCCAGAAAAAAAAGAAAACTCTAATTTTAAAAGATAACGTGCATCCCAAATGTTCACAGCAGCACTATTTACAATAGCCATGACATGGAAAGCCTAAATATCTATTGACAGATGAATGGATAAAGAAAACGTGGTATTTGTGCAATGGAATATTATCCAACCATAAAAAGAAGGAAATCTTGCCATTTGCGACATTGAGGGTATTTTGCTAAGTGAAATACATCAGGCCAAGAAAGACGAATATTGTATGATCTCTCTTATTTGTAGAATCCAGAACCCCCCAAACTTGTAGATAATAAAGAACAGATTGTGGTTGCCAGAGGCTGGAAGGGGGTGGGACGGTGGAAATGGTGAAGGTGGTCAAAAGGTACAAATTTCCAGTTATAAGTAAGTCCAAAAATGATGATGATAATGATAATAACAATAACAGCGTTGTTAGCCATGAGGGAAATGCAGGTTAAGCTCAAGATCAGATACGACCACAAACCTAATAGAATGAGTAATGTAAGATAGGAAAATACCAAGTGCTGGCGAGGATGAAGAGCAATTGAATCTTTCATCTATTGCTAGTAGAGTGGCTAAAATAAAACATACTGAAAATACCAAGTGCTGGAGAGGATGTGGAACAAGTGGATTTCATACGCTGCTGGTGAGAATGTCGAATGGTATAGCCACTCTGGAAGAGAGTTTGGTAGTTCCTTTTAAAGCTAAACACAACTTACCATATGTCCTAATAAGCACACACCTGAATATTTATTATAGAGGAATGAAAATTTATGTTCACACAAAAACCCAGATGCCAATTTACAGCATCTTTCCCTATAACAGTTGAAACCAGGAAACAAAACAAACTTCTCTGAAGAGTGAATTGATAAACTAATACATCCAGTATGTATACTATTCACTAATAAAAATAAAACAATACAACTCAAATAAGCCTTAATGGCAATTTGCTGAGGGACAAAAAAAAAACCCAAAAAGCTTACATGTTCCTCATTAATAAGAAATTGTAAATTTGTATAAATAAATATAACTTATTTATATAAAATCAAGTTATAAAAATTATTTTGATAACATTTATAAATGACAAAATTATATTGATGGAAAACAGACAAGTGGTTGCCAGAGGTAGGTTTGGATAGAGGATGTGAGCATAAAAAGGTAGCATGAGGGTGTCTGTGTCGATAAAACAGTTGTACGTCCTGGGGATGACGGTTACAATGAAATCTATATATGTAATAAATCACCTTAGAATTACAAAAAAAATGATTAAAAAATTCATGTAAAATCTAGTGAAATCTAAACTCCAAAGGTTAGGAGTTAACAGTATACTACCAATGTCATTCTTCTGGGTTCAATAATAAAATATGGTTACATAAAATGTTTTTACTGGAAGAAGTTGCAGAAAGGATACTAGGGAATTCTCTGGACTACTTTTGTATTTTCTTATAAGTTAAAATGATTTCAAATTATAAATTTTATAAAAATAACTTTGAAGGTGGTTTTGTAAACTATTTGGTCATATTTATAAACTTAGTTAAGCAAGTGCAAGTACACGTTCATATTCAGCTTCCTTTCAAAGAAGTTCAGTGTGCTAAATTTACAATTATGTTTATAGCTGAAGAAAAGTAAGAGCTAATCACATATGAGGGTAGGCATAAAACACTCTTGCATCGTATATAACAATAAAAATCAGTGATGAGAAAAGCAGACTTCTTTTTAAAACTATGGAATTACTGACAAGGCCAGAAAGGATATTCAGGTGCATTATCTGATATATGATGAGGTTAGATTTGTAACAAAAAGCACTCAAACATTTATCATTTTCACAGAACTTCATTCCTTTTTAAGTCTTCTGATATTTAACTAAAGATGCTCTATCTTTAGCATGTTCATAAAGGTTTTAATTTCTATATGATTTCCTGACAAATGATGAGGCAGAATGTATCACTGGAATCCTGCCATATATACTATCCTCTTAAAAGTTTTTCTCCAGTGTGAACTCTGACACTCATTGAGGTCTTCTTTCTGGGGGAAAGACATTCCCGTGGTCATCATATCTCCTTTTTTTTTTTTTAAATCATATTTCTATGAACAATGAGCTCACTGATGATCAATGAAGATCCCTGATAAGAAAGTCTGTCTTCCCACTGAAGACTTTCCTAGTCTCTGCATTCACAGAATTTGTCGGAGAATATAGAGTATATACTTTTCAGACATATAATGAAGTCAGAAAGTTTTGCCCAAGGCATCTCTGCACTGAATGTATCAGAGTTTTTCCAACATGTTTTCATTGACAGAAAATGTGAGGTAAGGATCACTAAAGGCACTACCACATTCACTATATTCACCAGGTTTATCTCCTGCGCAAATCCTTTCATCTCCTCAGGGCACACATCTGATAACAGGCAGTACCATTCTGCTCTGCTAGAAACACTGGTGTTTAAACAAAGTCTTAGCTGCCACAGAAGGCATTTCCCCAGTCACTGCATTAATGGGGCTCTTGTTCAATTGTAAGTAACGAGCTGTGACTCTCTGTTAAAGGAATTTCCAGCTTGACCGAATCTACTCATTTCTCTTATGTGCATTTTCTTATGTTTAACAAGGTTTGACAAGTGGGAGAAGGCTTTCTCACAATCACTGCATCCATATGGTCTTTCTCCTGTGTGAGTTCTTTGATGTACATTGAGTACTGACTTCGTGGTGAAGGCTTTTCCACATTCATTGCACTCATAGGGTTTCTCTCCTGTGTGAATTCTCTGATGGGTAATGAGGCCATACTTGTGGGAATAGGATTTTCCACATTCAGTACATACAAAGGGCGTCTTTCCTGTATGACACCTCTCATGTTGTATGAGGCATATCTTCTGGCTGAAGGCTTTACCACACTCATTGCATTCATAGGGTTTCTCTCCCGTGTGAGTTCGCTGATGTATAACAAGAGTGCGATTTGTGGTGAAGCCTTTCCCGCATTCGTTACATAGGTAAGATTTCTCTCCCGTGTGAGTTCGCTGATGTATAATGAGAGTGCGTTTCACAGTGAAGCCTTTCCCACATTCACTGCATATGTAAGATTTCTCCCCTGTATGAGATCGCTGATGTACGATGAGATTACTCTTCACGGTGAAGCCCTTCCCACATTCACTGCACAAATATGGTTTCTCTCCAGTATGAGTTCGCTGGTGTACAACAAGATAGCGCTTCATGGTGAAGCCTTTTGCACACTCACTGCATACATAAGGTTTCTCCCCTGTGTGAGTGCGCTGATGCACAATGAGATTGCTCTTCACAGTGAAGCCTTTTCCACATTCACTGCACACATAAGGTTTCTCTCCACTGTGAGTTCGCTGATGTGCAATCAGATAGCGCCTCACTGTGAAGCCTTTTCCACACTCACTGCACATATAGGATTTCTCTCCTGTTTGGGTTTGCTGATGTACAGTGGGACTGCTCTTCACAGTAGAGACTTTTCTGCATCCACTGGTTAAATGGGGTTTGTCTCGTGTTTGAGGTTTCTGATGTTTAGTGAACATGACATTTCTGGAGAAGGATTTCTCACACAGATCACACTGATGGAGTTTGTCTCCTATATGAATGCTCTCCTGAGAAATAAGCCGAGATTTCCTGATGCATGTTTTCTCACTTTCAACGCAGGCCTGGGATTTCTCTATTTTGTGAGTCCTCTGATGCTTAAGGACTTGGAACTTAGCAATGATGTGTTTTATACTTTCAGGAAATTCAATTCCAGAATACAACTGTTCACGATCACCATGTAGAAAGAATTTCTTATCTCCATCAAACTCCACAGGGTTCTTTATTTCATATCTTCTCTTCTGGTTAACTAAACATAAGCTTGATTTCCAAGCTTTTTTACATAAGTCAAAAGTATGATTTTGTGTTAGGGCTAAACGAGTTTTGCTCAGATGAACACTCTTTCTAAATGCATTCTGTTCACTGCATTGTTGCAGGCTCTTTGGAAATCTTTGGTCTTGAGAGTGCTCTGGCAGATGACTGTCAACTTTCCTGATTCCTAGGAAAAATGGAATGAAAGTGCTTAAAAGATGATATATAGTGGGGGGATTGGATCTTTATTGTCTACCATATGATCCCAGTACAAAATTATAAAGATGTAAGAGGAAATAAATATCAGATCCAAGAAGAGACAAGGAATATATTTAAAGCTAAATACCCACAAAGAAAGAGTGCTCATCTGGGGAGATGAATATGTGGAGCAGCTGTTGTGGGGGCCTCAGTCACCCTCACAGCTGTGACTCCTTCTCTTAATGACTAGAATATGACCTCCCCGATCACTCCCCTTGCTGGTTCTCCCTCACTCACCTGGACGGGCTCTATTCTGGATTTTGTTTTCTATTATGCATGGTTCTTTTCCATGTTCCAACTTGGAGAGTGTATCTGGTTTGGTAGCTTGATACCCTGTTCATGAGAAATGATAGAAGACTTAGATACAGGGACTGGGGTACAGTATGTCAAGATGGGAAAATACTGCATTTTAGAGACAAAATTTCTTGTATGCAAAGTAAAAGTTCTCCTTCAGCATACAGGAGATTATACCCTTTTGTTTGGGGCCAGACAGGGGACTGAAAATCTAACTCTTTGGAAGACCACAGTGACTGCAAAGCTTTCATCAGGTGATGGAGAAAAGGCCAGTGACTGGGCACTTCTAAGTGACACAGGGAGCTGTCCTTACCCAGTGACACCAAATTGTTAAAGTTCTCCAACATCACATCCCGGTATAGGTCTTTCTGGGCAGCATCCAGGAGCTGCCACTCCTCCCAGTTAAACTCCACAGCTATATCCTCCAGTGTCAGCAATTCCTGTAATAATAGAGTCCAGTTTAATATGATGGGAATATTTTTTATCAATATGGAAGAAGCATGAGAGAAGTTGTTCTAATTTTCACTGTATAACCTGCATCTATATACTTTTCTCAAATACATTTCAGTAGAAGAAAAATCCTATCTTTCTATCTATATATTTTAGCACCTATTTCCATTTGCATACTAAAAATATGCAAATGATATCAGGACAAATAAAGTATTCCTACATTACCATGAAACTTCACAGCCAATATGAGAATCAACCATGAACAGCCTCCACATCCAGAATTTACAAGAGTGTTTTTAATAAATGTAAAAAAAAACCCAGAAACTATACAAGATACATCCACAGCAAAAAACAAAACAAAACAAAACAAAAAAACCATTAAAGCTGATTAGGAAGATTTGAAAACAAAGAGAAAATATAGTAATGGAGAAGCAGTATCCAAAGATCTAAAGGTGAAAATTTCAAGACTGATTAAACACTCTGAACTTCAGACTCAGGAATCCCAACAAATTCCAAGCATGAAGTCTATACATAGGCACATCAGACTAAAACTATAATACACAAAATATGAAGGGAAACTATAAAAGCATCCAGAGACAAAAGACAGATTATCTACAACAGAAACAATAGAACTCAGAAAAAAAAAGGAATATTATCTTCAAAGTTCTGATTTTTGTGCCAGAAAGGCCAGACATAAGGCCACTTGGTATTGAAACACATGACTCTCATTATGGAGTCCTGGACAGCATTACCTTCTCCCAGCCACATTGTGTGACAGTCCTCAGGAGTACTGCCAATCAAGGAAGCTCGCCTGAACTTCAGTGTCCAGAGATTTTATTGAAGCTTCATTATATATGCATAATTTATTGAATCGCTGACCACATGGCTGAATGCAGGTCCTTCCCCCTTCCTGGAGGCTAGACTGGTTACATATGGCTGAAAGTCACAAGCCTCTAATCACATGGTTGGTCTTTTTGGCATGGACAGCCCTCATCTTGAGTTATCTCATTAGCACAAATCATCTAGGGCCCACATGAGTCATCTCATAGCATAAGCTATAAAGTGCGGTCCCAGTGGTCCAAAATGAAAAACAAAGACACTCTTATCACATGGGTAATTCCAAGGTTTTAGTGGTTACCTCCCAGGAATCAGAGATAAAAGTCAGCCAAATTCCTTATTACATACTAGGTATTCATGCCCCTGTGAGGTGCCCTTCCCTTGAGTATGGGCTGAATTGTTTCTAAAAAAAAAAAAAAAAAGAATAGAGCAAAAGTGATGAGATACCCCTTTTAAATTAGGCTATATACAATTTCCAGCTTGCTAATAGAATCTGTCCTTTGATGACGTTGATGAAACAAGATGGCATGTTGGGGGGCCCACGTGACAAGGAACTCAGTGGTCTTACATGAGCAGACAGGTAGAAACTGAGGATCTCACTTGAGTTCTGGAAATGAATTCTGCCAACAACCATGTAAGTGAGCTTAGAAGTGCATCCTTCCCCACTTGAGCCTTCAGATCAGACCCCATCCTAGGGCTTACACCTTGATTGCAGTCACACGATAGACTGTGAAACAAAGTACTCAGCAATGATATGATACAAAAATAAACATTTGATCTTTGTCCCTTGTTCCTGGTACCCTAGCTCCTAAAACACTTAGAATCTCCACACCGATAAGTGTTTTTTGTATGCTAATGACATGACAGGTAGGGGGAGGGCACCCAGACAGCTTCGGGATGGGGGCTGGTTGCTAGAGGAACAAACTATGTGATAAAACCTCCAGAGAGGGGAGAAGGGCTGGAGACTGAGTTCAATCACCAATGGCCAATGATTTAATCAATCATGCCTAAGTAATGAAATCTTCAAAAAAAACCCTCAAAACTACAGGTTTGAAAAAAAAAAAAAAAAAAAAAAAAACTACAGGTTTGGCAAGTTTCCAAGTTGGTGAACACACTGAGGTACTGGAAGGGTGACACACCCCCATACCTTGCTCTATGCGTCTCTTCCATTTGACTGTTCCTGAATTGTATCATGTAAATGTAAGTAAATAAATGTGTAAATTAAGAAAAGTGGTTTCCTGAGTTCTGTGAGTTTTTGAGCAAATTATCAAACCTGAGGAAGGGATTGTGGCCACTCTGAAGCAATACAGATACAATTTCACAAAAAGCCATTAACAAGAATGTTTAATGTCACGTGGTTTGTAATAACAAGAATATCTAAATATTCATTGGCATGTGAATTATTAAATTATCACACATATATAATTTGGTGTTCATTGCATCACGTAAAAAAGAAGAAAGCTGGCCTGTAGACACCAAAATGTAAAGAATTCCAGTACACTGAAAACAGGCTGGAGGATGTCATAAAAATGACAATGGTGGCTGACCCTGCAGAGGTGGTTCATATATGAGTGTAATTCATGGTCAAGGAGTATTGATCTGTTATCTGTGAAGATTGAATTATTTCACACTGAATCTATTTCTTAAACTCAGAGTGAATCTCCACCACTGTTCCCCAAAACCTAGGTTTGATTATGTTACTTCATTATTTCAAACGTCAAATATTTGATTTCTATCAAACTCCAATGTTTTTTTGTTCCAGTTTTATTGAGAAATAATTGACATATATCACTGTATAAGTTTTAGATATATAGCATGATGGTATGATTTACATATATTGCAAAATGACTACCACAATAGGTTCAGCTAACATCCATCTTCTCTCATGTAGATACAATAAAAAGAAAAGAAAAAAAGGAAAAAGATTTTCTCCCTGTGATGAGAACTCTTAGGATTTACTCTTAACAACTTTCCTATATATCATATAGCAGTGTTAGCTATAGTCACCATGTTGTACATTACATCCCTAGTACTTATTTATCTTGTAACTGGCTTTTTTGAGTATGACTATAAACTCATGGAATTTTATATAGCTATATAGGTAATGTTCTTCAGTCAGCTGCACTCATCTTTCTTTTAGATGCTTAACTGGTACCAGGCCAGTGGTAGTCTGGCTAGTGGGGAGCCCCTAAGAGTTATCAATGTTGTTAGGAGTATCATACCATTCACCTAAGTGACATAAACCATTGAATCCCTCAAGAAGCTGGTCTGCTTTTTCCTCAGTCAACACATACCACGGAGCTTTTCGTGTTTCTCTGGTTGTGACGTCTGCCAGAGATAATGCAAAGTGACAGCTGATGTAACACACAGACCCACCACAGTCACACATTATCTTCCAATATTAGTCACTTGATGTGACCCCTATGAACGATATATTCCTGAACCCACTTTGTCCTGATTTTGAATTCAGAGTCTAAGTTAATTTCTCCCCAGAACCCCATTATCCCCAATTTATACTTCTTTTAGTTGAACTGATTTTTTTTTCAGGTCACCACAAATCCATTAGACAACAAAAGAAAGGTATAACAAACCAAAAATCACCTGACCTTGATCATCTTCTTCTATGCTCAGGAAATAGTGAGTAACATGGCTTCTGTCTTTTCTTTCTTCTGCATCTGCCATGTAATTCTTAGAGACAGAAATCTTGGTGTCCAGTTAAAGATGTCCTCAGAAATGATAATATCCAACTCCAAGAATCTCCTTTCTCCCCTCATTCCTTCACTTGATCACTCTTTCTCCTGGGGAGCCAGGACCTGTGTGCTGAAGAGCAAATTGACTTTGAGTGTACATTCCCTCTGGGCCCAGATGCTGTCACTTATCCTTAAATAAGGGATCCCAATATTTCCAACTGTTCTTTTATTTGGTGCCCCAGAGGCGTTCATACTCTGGGGCAATAAAACAAGGTTTTGGATGTGTGAAATGTATGCCTTTCTCTTGTGAAGAGGAGATGGCATGACTATTAAAGGGAAGGAGGGAAAGAGGAATCAGCAGAGCATGATGCCACGGGTGAAAGCTCAAGCAGATCAAGTTTACAGAAGAGGCCACATGGAAGTTTCCAAGGATCTGGACATTGTGCCTTTAAAAAGTATGTGTGCCCAGGTACCAATTCAAAAGTATATGCTCAGTAGGTACACACACCGCAGTTTTTTTTTCTTTAAGTACTATTTTTAATAAAGTTTTTTTTTAATGTGGACCATTTTCTTTAAAGTCTTTATTGAATTTTTTACAATATTGTTTCTTCTTTTTTTAAAAAAATAAATTTATTTATTTATTAATTTTTATCTGCGTTGGGCCTTTGTTGCTGTGCCAGGGCTTTCTCTAGTTGCGGCGAGCGGGGGCTACTCTTCGTTGCAGTGTGTGGGCTTCTCATTGCGGTGGCTTTTCTTGTTGCGGAGCATGGGCTCTGGGAGTGTGGGCTTCAGTAGTTGTGGCTCGTGGGCTCTAGAGCATAGGCTCACTGGTTGTGGCACACAGGCTTAGTTGTTCTGCAGCATGTAGGATCTTCCCAGACCAGGGATCGAAACATTGTCCCCTGTGTTGGCAGGCAGATTCTTAAAACATTGCACCACCGGGGAAGCCCCTGCTTCCGTTTTTATGTTTTGGTTTTTTGGCCACGAGGCACGTGGGATCCTAGCTCCCCAACCAGGGATCAAACCCGCACCCCCATCATTGGAAGGTGAAGTCCCAACCACTGGACAGCCAAGGAAGTCCCCATACCTCATTTTGAAGACCACCGTACTAAGCAAATCATTAAGGTTGTCTATTTCTCTTTGTATATGAAAAGATTAATCTTGCCCAACAGAGGTTTGGCTTTGCCCTCAGTTCCTGAGAGGGAACATATAAGCCCTTGGAATGCCCCACCCGATAAGAACGGCTTTGCTTACCTGGGAGGCTTGGGCCATACAAGATAGTCTATGCTAATGATGTAATTTATGGTGAGGGCCCTTGGACCACATGGTATCAGCTTGACCTCTAGAGGGGCTGGAGACTAAGTTCAGCCAATCATGTCTATGTTCACTGAGCCCCAGTAAAAACGCTGGACACTAAGAGTTAGGTGAGCTATCCCTGGTTGGCAATAATGATAAAACAAAAACAAAACCAGCAAGGATATAGCAGACTAGAACAATATAATCAATCAACTTAAGTGACATTTATTTAACACTACACTCAACAGCAACAAAATATATATTTTTTCAAAAGTACATGGAACATTCCCCAGGAAAGACCATATACTAGGGTATAAAACTGTCAATAAATTCAAAACAAAGGTAGGTTACAAGGTATATGACATGGGGAATATGGTCAATATTTTGCAATAACTCTAAATGGAGTGTAACATTTAAAAATTGTATAAAATGTGTGTGTGTGTGTGTGTGTGTGTATATATATATATATATATATATATATGGTTTAGATGAAATGGACAAATGCCTAGGAAGAAACAAAAATGAAATAAGATTTTTTTAAAAATTTAATACCTATGTAACAAGTAAAGAAATTGAATTAGTAATTAAAAATCATCACACACAAAAAAAAGCTACTCTCAACTGGCTTCTCTGTATAAAGCCAGGATTACTAAGACACCAAAGCAAGACAAAGACATCACAGAAAAAAAAAATCTATAGGGCAATCTCCTTCATGAATATAGGTGAAAAATTGTTAACAATGTATTAGCAAAACACATGCAGCATAATATAAAAAGGATTATAGACAACAGCTAAGGGGGATTTATCCCAGGAATGCCAGGTTGGTTTCTCATGGGAAGATAAAGTAATGTACTACTCCAAATTAATACAATAAAGGACAAAACCCACATGTTCTTCTCAAAGGATACAGAAAAGGTATGTGACCACATTTAATACCCACTCATGATTAAAACTTTCAAAAAACTAGAAACAGAAAGGAAGTTACTCAAACTAATAAAGGGCAGCTATGAAAGACCAAAACCAACATCATACTTAATGATAAAATTCTGAATGTTTTTCTCCTAGAATTGAGAACAATGCAAGGATAGCTGCCTTAACCCATTTTATCCATTACTATACTAAAGGTTCCAGCCAGTTCAATAGGTAATAAACAAATAAATATATTTTTAAAACTTAAAGGTACCTGTATTGGAAATACAGAGTGCAACTGTTCTTATTCATAGACAATATGATTTTGTATGTAGAAAATCCTAAGAAATATATGCAAAAAAAATTTAGAACTAGTAAATAGGTTTAGCAAGGTTACAGGATACAGTAACAATATATTAAAGAAAATTGCATATCTCTATACTAGCAATGATCCAGCCAATAAGGAAATTAAGGAAGCAATTCCACACACAATAGCATCAAAAAGAAAAAAAATACTTAAGAATAAATTAAAACTAATGCAAGACTTGTATATTGAAAACTATAAAACACTTCTGAGACAAATTTAAAGAGATATAGATAAATGGAGAGACACTCCAAACCTGTAGATTGGAAGATTCAATATGGTGATGGCAATTCTCCCCAGATTCAGTGCAATCACTGTCAAAGGTACACCAGGAATTTTATAAATATGGAGAAGCTGATACTAAAATTTGCATTAAAAGATAAAGAATGTAGAATAGCTAGACCAATTGTAAAATAGAATTATAAAGTTGGTGAGTGCTTATACTAATCTATTTCAAAGTTTATTTTAAACCCATAGTAATAAAATAGGTACTGTATTCACATAATGATAGATACATAAGTCAGTGCAACAGAATTGAGAATTGAGAAATAAATGCAAGTACGGTCAGCTGATTTTCAACAAATGTGCAAGACAAAGCAATGAGGAAACAGATGGTCTTTCCAACAAATGTACTGGAACAACTGAATATCCATTTCCAATTAAATTAAAATGGATAATAAATGTAATAGCTAAAAATATAAACTACCTCAAGAAATTGAGAAGACAAGGCACAGGCTGGGAGAAAATATTTGCAAAAGACATATCTGATAAAGGACTGTTATCCAAAATATACAAAGAACTCTTAAAAACTCAACAATAAGGAAACACAACCCAATTGAAAAATGGGCAAGACCTGAACTGACACCTTACCAAAGAAGATATACAGATAGCAAATAAGCAAATGAAAAGATGTGTAATTAGGAAATTACATCATATGTAATTAGGAAATAACAAATTAAAAAAACAATGAGATACCAATACCCACCTATTAGAATAACCAAAATTCAAAACAAGGACTACACCAAATGCTGAAGAGGATATGAAGCAACAGGAATTCTAATTTATTGCTGATGGGAAGGCAAAATGGTACAGCTACTCTGGAAGACAGTTTGTCAGTTTCTTACAAAACTATATATATTCTTGGGACTTCCCTCGTGGCACAGCGGTTAAGAATCCACCCGCCAATGCAGGGGACACAGGTTCGGTCCCTGGTCTGGGAAGATCCCTCATGCCACGGAGCAGCTAATCCCGTGAGCCACAACTACTGAGCCTGTGCTCTAGAGCCCACTAGCCCACTAGCTAGCCCACTAGCTATTGAGCTCATGCGCCACAACTACTGAAGCCTGTGCACTCTAGGGCCTGCGTACTGCAACAAGAGAAGCCAACGCAATGAGAAGCCCATGCACCGCAATGAAGAGTAGCCCCCATTTGCTGCAACTAGAGAAAGCCTGCGTGCAGCAATGAAGACCCAACGCAGCCAAAAAAAAAAAAAACCCACCAAAAACTATATATACTCTTAACACATGATCCAAAATCACATTCCTTGCTATTGACCAAAGTCAGTTGAAAATTTATGTCCATACAGAAACCTGATCACAGGTATTTATAGCAGCTCCATCTATCCAAATAATGAATGAATACTATTCAGCACTAAAAAGAAATGAGCTCAGATCAGAAATAAATGAAAAAGAAATGAAGGAAACGATAGCAAAGATCAATAAAACTAAAAGCTGGCTCTTTGAGAAGATAAACAAAATTGATAAACCATTAGCCAGACTCATCAAGAAAAAAAGGGAGAAGACTGAAATCAATAGGATTAGAAATGAAAAAGGAGAAGTAACAACTGACACTGCAGAAATACAAAAGATCATGAGAGATTACTACAAGCAACTCTATGCCAATAAAATGGACAACCTGGAAGAAATGGACAAATCCTTAGAAATGCACAACCTGCCAAGACTGAATCAGGAAGAAATAGAAAACATGAACAGACCAATCACAAGCAATGAAATTGAATCTGTGATTAAAAATCTTGCAACAAACAAAAGCCCAGGACCAGATGGCTTCACAGGCGAATTCTATCAAACATTTAGAGAAGAGCTAACACCTATCCTTCTCAAACTCTTCCAAAATATAGCAGAGGGAGGAACACTCCCAAACTCATTTTATGAGGCCACCATCACATTGATACCAAAACCAGACAAGGATGTCACAAAGAAAGAAAACTACAGGCCAATATCACTGATGAACATAGATGCAAAAATCCTCAACAAAATACTAGCAAACAGAATCCAACAGCACATTAAACGGATCATACACCATAACCGAGCGGGGTTTATTCCAGGAATGCAAGGATTCTTCAATATATGCAAATCAATCAACGTGATACACCATATTAACAAGTTGAAGGAGAAAAATCATATGATCATCTCAATAGATACAGAGAAAGCTTTCGACAAAATTCAACACCCATTTATGATAAAAACGCTGCAGAAAGTAGGCATAGAGGGAACTTTCTTCAACATAATTAAGGCCATATATGACAAACCCACAGCCAACATCATCCTGAATGGTGAAAAACTGAAAGCATTTCCACTAAGGTCAGGAACAAGACAAGGTTGCCCACTCTCACCACTCTTATTCAACATAGTTTTGGAAGTTTTAGCCACAGCAATCAGAGAAGGAAAGGAAATAAAAGGAATCCAAATCGGAAAAGAAGAAGTAAAGATGTCACTGTTTGCAGATGACAGGATACTATACATAGAGAATCCTAAAGATGCTACCAGAAAACTACTAGAGCTAATCAATGAATTTGGTAAAGTAGCAGGATACAAAATTAATGCACAGAAATCTCTGGCATTCCTATACACTAATGATGAAAAATCTGAAAGTGAAATCAAGAAAACACTCCCAATTACCACTGCAACAAAAAGAATAAAATATCTAGGAGTAAACCTACCTAAGGAGACAAAAGACCTGTATGCAGAAAATTATAAAACACTGATGAAAGAAATTAAAGATGATACAAATAGATGGAGAGATATACCATGTTCTTGGATTGGAAGAATCAACATTGTGAAAATGACTCTACTACCCAAAGCAATCTACAGATTCAATGCAATCCCTATCAAACTACCACTGGCATTTTTCACAGAACTAGAACAAAAAATTTCACAATTTGTATGGAAACACAAAAGACCACGAATAGCCAAAGCAATCTTGAGAATGAAAAACGGAGCTGGAGGAATCAGGCTCCCTGACTTCAGACTATACTACAAAGCTACAGTAATCAAGACAGTATGGTACTGGCATAAAAACAGAAATATAGATCAATGGAACAGGATAGATAAACCCACGCACATACTGTCACCTTATCTTTGATAAAGGAGGCATGAATGTACAGTGGAGAAAGGACAGCCTCTTCAATAAGTGGTGCTGGGAAAACTGGACAGCCACATGTAAAAGTATGAGATTAGATCACTCCCTAACACCATACACAAAAATAAGCTCAAAATGGATTAAAGACCTAAATGTAAGGCCAGAAACTATCAAACTCTTAGAGGAAAACATAGGCAGAACACTCTATGACATAAATAACAGCAAGATCCTTTTTGGCCCACCTCCTACAGAAATCAAAATAAAAAAATAAATAAACAAATGGGACCTAATGAAACTTCAAAGCTTTTGCACAGCAAAGGAAACCATAAACAAGACCAAAAGACAACCCTCAGAATGGGAGAAAATATTTGAAAATGAAGCAACTGACAAAGGATTAATCTCCAAAATTTATAAGCAGCCCATACAGCTCAATAACAAAAAAACAAACAACCCAATCCAAAAATGGGCAGAAGACCTAAATAGACATTTCTCCAAAGATATGCAGACTGCCAACAAACACATGAAAGAATGCTCAACATCATTAGTCATTAGAGAAATGCAAATCAAAACTACAATGAGATATCATCTCACACCAGTCAGAATGGCCATCATCAAAAAATCTAGAAACAATAAATGCTGGAGAGGGTGTGGAGAAAAGGGAACCCTCTTGCACTGTTGGTGGGAATGTAAATTGATACAGCCACTGTGGAGAACAGTATGGAGGTTCCTTAAAAAGCTACAAATAGAACTACCATATGACCCAGGAATCCCACTACTGGGCATATACCCTGAGCAAACCATAATTCAAAAAGAGTCATGTACCAAAATGTTCACTGCAGCTCTATTTACAATAGCCAGGACATGGAAGCAACCTAAGTGTCCATCATCGGATGAATGGATAAAGAAGATGTGGCACATATATACAATGGAATATTACTCAGCCATAAAAAGAAACGAAATTGAGCTATCTGTAATGAGGTGGATAGACCTAGAGTCTGTCATACAGAGTGAAGTCAGTCAGAAATAGAAAGACAAATACCGTATGCTAACACATATATATGGAATTTAAGAAAAAAAAAAATGTCATGGGCTTCCCTCGTGGCTCAGTGGTTGAGAGTCCGCTTGCCGATGCAGGGGACATGGGTTCGTGCCCCGGTCCGGGAAGATCCCACATGCTGCAGAGCGGCTGGGCCCGTCATCCATGGCCGCTGAGCCTGCGCATCCGGAGCCTGTGCTCCGCAACGGGAGAGGCCACAGCAGTGAGAGGCCTGCGTACTGCAAAAAAAAAAAAAAATGTCATGAAGAACCTAGGGGTAAGACAGGAATAAAGACACAGACCTACTAGAGAATGGACTTGAGGAGATGGGGAGGGGGAAGGGTAAGCTGTGACAAAGTGACAGAGAGGCATGGACATATATACACTACCAAACGTAAGGTAGATAGCTAGTAGGAAGCAGCCGCATAGCACAGGGAGATCAGCTCGGTGCTTTGTGACTGCCTGGAGGGGTGGGATAGGGAGGGTGGGAGGGAGGGAGACGCAAAAGGGAAGAGATATGGGAACATATGTATATGTATAACTGATTCACTTTGCTATAATGCAGAAACTAACACACCATTGTAAAGCAATTATACTCCAATAAAGATGTAAAAAAAAAAAAAAGAAAGAAATGAGCTATCAAACTATGAAAAGACAAGGAGGAACCTAAAATGCATATTATTAAGTGAAAGAAGCCCATCTAGAAAGACTATATACTATACAATTCCAACTATATGACATTCTGAAAAAGGCAAAGCTAAGGAGACAGTAAAAGGATCAGTGGTTGCCAGGAGTTGGAGGGAGGGCAAGATGAATAGGCAGAATCCAGAGGATTTTTAGAGCAGTGCAACTGTTCTGTATGATACTAAATGGTGGATATATGTCATTTTACATTTGTCAAGACCCAAAGAACATACAACACAAGAGTGAAACCTAATGCAAATTATTCACTTTGGGTAATAATGTGTCAATATGAAAATTGACTGTAACAAATTCAGCACTCTGGTGCAGGATGTTGACCGCGGGGAAAGGTTACACATGTCAGGGAACATGGGTATATGGTATCTCTATGCAGTTCCCACTCAGTGTTGCTGTGAATCTAAAACTGCTCCTAAAAAAAAATAAAGTCATATCCTTATCTATCTATATCTATACATACACACATTACCTTTCAGAAAACATATGAGACATTTCTCATGACCTTGGGTTAGGCAGAGAAGACATGTCACCAAACCAGCAAACCATAAAAGAAGAAAACTGGACTTGTATTACATTTTGCACATCAAAAAACACTATAAAGCTAAAGGAAAAGGTAAGCTACAAATCGGGAGAAAAATTTGCAAATCATGTATCTGATAAAGTACTTCTATGCAGAATATATAAAGAACCCAAAAAGCTCAATTTGTTAAGAAGACCAAGAACCCATTTAGAAAACGGGAAAAGACTTGAATATCTATAAACACATGAAAAGATGATCAACATTATTTGTCATTAGGGAAATTAAGATGATGGTGAAATTCTAGTACACGGCAACTAGATATAATTAAAAAGACTAATAATTCCAAATGTTGATGAGAATGTGGAGAAACTGGAACTCTCATACAATAATAGTAAACTGGTACATGCACTTTTGAAACTTTGTAAAACACACACTTATCTTAGGAACCAGCCATTCCACTCAGAGGAATTTAACAAACAGAAATGAAAACATGTCTAATTTGCACCTGAATATATGTAGCAACATTATTCATCAAAGTCTCAAACTAGGATTTGACAAACAAAATTCATTATATACATCCAATGGATCATTCAAGAATAGAGTTGAAGAGAAGGGAATATTTCCCAATTCATTCTAAGAGGCCATTTAGTTTTAAAAAATACAATACTATCTATAATACAATTTTTAAAATGTGAAATACTTATGGGAAAAATTACAAAAAAATGTAAAAGACATTCTGAAAACTATAACACTGAGAAATCTGTAAAGACTTTAATAAATGGAGAGATGTAGCTTGTTAGAAAAAGAATTATTTTCTGAAATAAACAAAACAGACCAGTCTCCACAATTAGTCTATAGAGTCATAAAATCCCACTCATAATCCCAGGAAAGTTTTTTCTGTAGCGACTTGACAGCCTGATCCTTAAATTCAGATAGCAATGCAAAAGGTCTAGAATAGCCAAAACAACTGTGGAAAAGAACAAAGTTGGTGGGTTGACACTATCTGATTCCAAGAATTTATATCAAGCTACAGTAACCAAGACAGAGTTGTATTCATGTCAACATAAACAAATGAATGAAACAGAATAGAGACCAGAATAAGATTAAGACCCACATATATATACATATAGCCAACTGACATTTTACAAAGGCGCAAAGGCAATACAGTGGAGAAAAGAAAGCCTTTTCAACAAATGTTGCTGGAACAAGTAGATATGAATATCAAAAGAAAAAAGAATTAGAACAAGAACTTGGATCCACACATTGCACCATATACATAACTCAAGATGGATAATAAACCTAAATGAAAAACCTAAAAAAAAAAAAAACCTGAAACTTCTAGAAGAAAAAATTGGCAAAAATCCTCTGATCTTGTAATTAGGCAAAGATTCTTAGGTACAACACCGAAAGGATTATTTGTTTAAAAAAAGTTCATACACTGGACTTCATAAAAACTAAATCCTTCTGCTCTTCAAAACATATTGTTAAGAGAATGTTGAAAGGCAAGTCAAACACTGGGAGAAAATCTTTGTAAAGCATGTAACTGGTAAAGGAAGGATTTGTAGCTAGAACATAAAACGAATTCTCAAAAATCAACAAGAAAACACAACAGAAAACTGCAAAAGACTTGAACAGATACTTCACCAAGGAAGATATATGGATGGCAACTAAGCACGTGAAAAGATGCTCAATATCATTAATCATCATTAGGTAAATACAAATTAAAACCGCAAGATACTGCTCCACACCTATTAGAATGCCTACAATTAAAAAGAAAGACGAGGGGCTTCCCTGGTGGCGCAGTGGTTGAGAGTCCGCCTGCCGATGCAGGGGACACAGGTTCATGCCCAGGTCCGGGAAGAGCCCACATGCCGTGGAGCGGCTGGACCCGTGAGCCATGGCCACTGGGCCTGCACGTCCGGAGCCTGTGCTCCACAACGGGAAAGGCCACAAGAGTGAGAGGCCCGCGTACCACAAAAAAAAAAAAAGAAAGACGAGGGCTTCCCTGGTGGCACAGTGGTTAAGAATCCGCCTGCCAATGTTGGGGACATGGGTTCAAGCCCTGGTCCAGGAAGATCCCACATGCCGCTGAGCAACTAAGCCCATGTGCCACAACTACTGAAGCCCGCGGGCCTAGAGCCCATGCTCTGCAACAAGAGAAGCCACCGCAATGAGAAGCCCACGCACCGCAGTGAAGAGTGGCCCCCACTCACAACTAGAGAAAGCCCGTGAGTAGCAATGAAGACACAACACAGCCATAAATTAATTAATTAATTAATTAATTTTTAAAAAAAGAAAGACAATACAAAATGTGGAGCCACCCAACAGCCATCCATCTGCTTCTTCTAGATATAAAGTACAACCACTTTGGAGAACAGTTTAGCAGTTTCTTTAAAAGTTAAACATACACCTACCACATGATTTAGCATTCAAATACTGGTGATTTACACAGGAGAAAGAAAAACACATGTAACTGGAACATGAATGTTCACAGAAGCTTTATTCGCAAGAGCTTAAAACTGGAAACAAAACTACCCACCAACAGGTGAATTAGAGACTTCCCTGGTGGTCCAGTGGTTGAGATTCTGCACTCCCATTGCAGGAGGCCTGGGTCTGATCCCTGGTTGGGGTACTAGATCCCACATGCCGCAACTAAATACCACGTATGCTGCAACGAAGATCCCGCATACGGCAACGAAGATACCGCGTGCCACAACTAAGACCCGGCGCAGCCAAATAAATAAATAAATAAATTTTTTTTTAAAGGTGAATTAATAAACTCTATAGAATGAACTAATCTTCCTACAATGGAATACAAAGCAATAAAAAGAAACTATGGATACACAGAAGGATGAATCTCAAAATATTAATGTTGAGTGAAACAAGTCAGAATAAAAATGAGTGTACACTGTATGATTCCATTCACATAAAACTTTTAAAAACTATAAATTAACCTATAGGAATGAAAAAAAGATTTGTGGTTGCTTGGGGAGGTGTGGGGAATATAAGAAGGATGGATTAAAAAGGGACACAAAGAAACTTCTTAGGTGATGGGTATGTTCACTATCTTCATTGTGGTGATAGTTTCATGAGTATGTATGTCCAACTTACTAATCTGTACGATTTAAATATGTGCAGCTTATTGTCTATCAATTTTGCCTCAATAGATCACTTGGGGGAAAAAAAGGAAAACGTACTGATACTTATAATATAGATAGACCTCAAATACATTATGTTAAATGAAAAAAAGACAGCCCCAGAAGACTACATATTTTATGATTCTGTTTCTATGAAATGTCCAGAAATTGCAAATCAATAGAGGCAGGAAGATGATCAGTGGTTGTGTGTGGCTCCGGGTAGGGGTGGAAACTGAGTGTACAGAGGAACAAGACAACTTTCTGGGGTGATGGAAATGTTTTAAAGTTGGATTGCGCTGACGGTTGCACAACCCTAGAAACTCAGTCAAAATTACTGAAATGTATGCTTATACTTGGTGAATTTTATAGCAAATAAAACTACAACAAAAAAGACTTCCTTTTCGGGACCTCCCTGGTGGCGCAGTGATTGGGGGTCCACCTGCCAATGCAGGGGACATGGGTTCGAGCCCTGGTCCGGGAAGATCCCACACGTCGAGGAGCAACTAAGCCTGCAAGCCACAACTACTGAGCCTGCGAGCCACAACTACTGAAGCCCACGAGCCTAGAGCCCGTGCTCTGCAACAGGAGAAGCCACCACAATAAGAAGCCAGCGCACCTCAATGAAGAGTGGCCCTCACTCGCCACAACTAGAGAAAGCCCACGCGCAGCAACGAAGATCCAACACAGCCAAAAATAAAAATAAAAATAAAAAGACTTCCTTTTCTACAGTACGAAAAAACAAAACAAAAAACCCCACCAACTGAAATTGCAAAAAAATGTCAAGGAAAAGAGTTTACCAAGAAATAACGGTAGCCAGAAATCTCTGGGACAAAACAAAAAACGTACCATAAATTTTTAAGTGGAGTGGTAGAATTAGAAAGTAATCAGAAAGTCAAAATGGGTTACTGAAATTATAATTGAATACTTTTAAATACTGTATGTCAATACTACTTACATTAATGAATACATTTGATTCCAGACACCATACCACTGGTTCACCAACCTGTGTTGATACTATTGAAACAATTTTTATTTTTTTAAAATTAATTAATTTATTTATTTTTGGCTGTATTGGGTTTTCATTGCAGCGCGGGCTTTCTCTAGTTGCAGCGAGCGGGGTGTGGTGCGAGGGCTTCTCATTGCAATGGTTCTCTTGTTGCAGAGCACGGGCTCTAGGCACCAGGGCTTCAGTAGTTGTGGCAAGCAGGCTCAGTAGTTGCATCTCTCTGGCTCTAGAGCACAGGCTCAGTAGTTGTGGCGCAGGAGGTTAGTTGCTCCGCGGCATGTGGGATCTTCCCGGACCAGGGCTTGAACCCATGTTCCCTGCGTTGGCAGGCGGATTCTTAACCACTGCGCCAAGAGGGAAGTCCCTGAAACTATTTTTTAAAAGTATAAATATCTCAAATGCAAATATGTTGAGATCGGAGAAATTAAGTGATACAATTAACTGTCCTTATGTTTATACAGATTATCCCAAATGTAAAAAAACCCTAGCATTAAAAAAAAAGTTCTCACTGCGGAACATAATATAGGATAAAGGAAATGCTTTTACTTAAGTAAGAATGACCCTAAATATAAATATCCAAAAGAAGTATAGTAAACTTGGAGATAAGAAGAACGAAAACTACATTAAATTTCATTAAAAATAGTAAACTTAGCACTAGATCACTCAGAACCACATTGAATTTTGTGAGGACAGCGAGAAGAGTGGTGATGGGGGGAGACAAAGTTGTTAGTAAGGTCCGTGAGGACAGACTAGAAGGAGTGGACTGTGCTTGGATTAACTGGGGAAATGCAGCCTTCATGTCTGTTTCTGGCGTTCAAGGTTTGACCCTGAACGTCCTCAAATACTGAGAGCCCCCACCAGGCGTCTCTATGACTGAGTCCTATATTAAATATCAGTCTAAACTCCACACATGCCCAAGAAACCAACAGGGACATCTCCCTAACCCGGGTCTCTCTAACACTGAGTCCCAGGTTAAATCGCGAACCCGGAGACACCGCGTTCACCGATACAAACTTTCCACCACAGCTCTCAACCCCTGAGTCCCACAAGCAGAGTGATCCAAGCGGACTCCAAACTCTGATAGAGTCGGACTTTCGGTCGATGATTTCTTCAGACTCTTAATCACTGACTGCCAAAAGCTCCATCACTAACGTCCAGACGTCTCTGGGAATGATTCTAAATAAAATCCCGACTAAGGTCCTTCACACGCGCTCACGTTTCACAGTCCCAAGAGGCCGTGAATCCAAGCCCACAACCCGACTCACCTGATCCCAAACCCCTCCAGGCACCACTGGCAGCGACAAAAGGCCGAGCCCACCTGCTATTCGGATGCCTTCCTGAGCGGTCCCTAGGGACGCAGACCGGCTAGGACCAGGCAATCTGGCAAGGACCTTGGAGCGCTGCCGGATTTCCGAATTCCGACCGCGCGCTCCGCTCTATGACGTAACATGGCCCCGCCCACCTCGGCGTTTCCGATGGGCGGGGGCCATAAAGGCTGTAGGAAGACATCGAAATCACTCCTGGCCCCCTCAATGCTTTTATCAATGCCTGCCGGTTGGGAGGGTTGGTCAACAATGCTGTGCTAACTGCATAAGATTTCAGAGACCGATGCCTATCCAAGGCCAACATGGCGCGTTCAGCCGGCTGAGGAACAAAGAAAGATGGCAGCGCCCTTCATGCACTTTAGAGCTGATTCGTTACTCTGGAGCGCCATGGGCGCGGCCATCTTAGAAGAAGGCAGGTGTCCGTATGACCGAAAAGGGGTTAGATACCCGGTTGCTTGGGAAGATTAAAAAAGGTAGAAGTTAGGGCTTCCCTGGTGGCGCAGTGGTTGAGAGTCCGCTTGCCGATGCAGGGGACACGGGTTCGTGCCCCGGTCCAGGAAGATCCCACATGCCGCGGAGCGGCTAGGCCCATGAGCCATGGCCGCTGAGCCTGCGCGTCCAGAGCCTGTGCTCTGCAATGGGAGAGGAAAAACAGTGAGAGACCCGCGTACCGCAAAAAAAAAAAAAAAAAAAAAAAAAAAAAAAAGGTAGAAGTTGAGACATCGCTGGAGACGCGGGGGCCACGGAATTGACAAAAGCAGTCGTCACTTAATATCTTAGGTTTGTGGAGAGAGCGGTTGTGTGTGGAGTGGGTAAGGCCTTTGTAGTTTAGAAGAAATTAAGACAGCCTTTGTATAGGCGTAGCCAATAAGGCAGAGTTCGATAAAAATGCTAATACCTGCGTGGGATCGATACATAGCAACCTCTAGTGGGTAAGGGGATGAAGTGAAGGTGCAAATGAATGAACTACATGTTTCCTTCCAAAAATAAATGGTGACAGTGGGACATTTGAGAATATAGAATTATGAGGTAATGCAATTATCATACTTGGCATAGCTCACAAATTAAAAAAAAGAGCACACTTTAAAATGTTGTTTTTATGCAGGTGTGGGAGGTTTAATTGTAGAGGATTTAAGTTAAAGAGGACTATTAGAAGGCAACCTGGATCCAATTTAAATTTTTCATTCTCTTTGACCCAGCAATTATATTCCACCCATTTATTTGGTGAGTTTTCTTAATATTAACTACAGAGGCTTTTGTAATAAAAAAGAAAAACCTAAATGTACAATGATAGATGAATACTTTGGTAAATTATGGAACATCCACTCAACATAGCAGTATATAACAATGAAAGATTGTCAGTATAAATAAGGAAAGGTAAATATTCTTCAGAGGATAAGACGCATCTGCAGGATAGTACATATATTATGATCCTTTTATGGGAACAAACCATAAGTGTCTTTTTGAAAATTGCGATTACTTAAATACAATATTTAGCTTGGATTACTTTAGGGTTTTTACTTATGGGTAGAGCATATCAGAAGTTTTCACATTCTCAATTTTTGCAATTATCCATTGTTAACATATCTTTGTATAATAATTATGTATTACTTTAGTATTATAAAAATGTCAATTTTAGAAAAGTTTTAGAAGAATACTGAATGATGTAGATGTTCATAATATAGTAACTATAAAGAGACTAGTCTCATTTTTCTTTTGGAAAAATATACTTACATGCATTTGAAATTTGGAGAATATATTGTTAACAGTGTTTGGCTCTTAGGTACAATATGGGTGATTTAAAATTTCTGTATTGTTTATATATGTTTTCTAATTTCTATACATTAAGAATTGTTTTCATAATTTCTTAATAATATTACGTTCCCTTCAGGGATTAAATTTTAGCCTCATTCACCTGAGATGCCAAGCTCTGAAAGTAGAGTTACACATGTGGTCCAGAGAACTCAGGGCAGCCTGGGCAGCCCATTCTGGGATCCTGACTGATCAGTTTCAGGAATGAGCTGCTCTGACCTTGCCATGGCAGCATGTGTAGGTTCACAGAAGGACAAGATACTAGCATCTGAGGGCCTGGTTGCTGGGGCCCTCATGTCTAATTCTTTGCTGTAGAATATCTGCCCAGAATCCATCCTGTGACAGTGTGGGGTGGGGGTGGGAGCACTAACCCAGGAATTAGGGCAGAGATGTTCAAATGTAAATATAGATCAAGTAAATAAATAAATATAGATCAGAAAGCTCATTTTATAAACCCAGAGCCCTGGGTCCCAGTTCCACAGGTTCTGGCTTAGGTCGTGGTGTGAGGCAGGAAGCCCAGAGAAAACACTTGGAAACAGGTCTGGAGTGTTCTTGGCTCATAAATATTATGCTGGCTGGCTCCCCTCAGTACACTTAGGTATTGTTTCAAATTACATTTGTGCAGAATAGCCTTCCTTGGAAACCCTTTCTAAAATAGCTCGTCCATTACATCCTATATACTAGGCTTAATATTTCTCCACAGCATTTAACAGAACTGAAATTCTGATGTGTATTTATTCTACTCAGTCGCTTTCACTAGACTGTATGTTCCATGAAGGCCATGGCTTTGCCTGTTTTGTTCACTGATGTGTCTCCAGTGACAAAAACAGTGCCTGGCACAGTCTAGATGCTCAAAAAATATTTTTAAAGGAATGAATTACTCAACATAGAATTGATATAGTATTCAACATAGATTGAATACTGCCACAGTACTGTCTGGCAGATGTCCTTTATCTCCCCCCTCCCCAAAAGCAGGACTCACCATTTGTAAACTGAACTAAATATCCTTATTATATCAAAGAAATAACTGGATAGAGACAAGAGAAGAAGAGGCCTACTGCTAGGAAAACTAAGAATTTGTTGCCAGTAGACCTTCTCAAAAAAATTGATAAAGGAGACTCAGACAAAAAAGAAATAACAGAAGGAAACATATGAAACATACAACATCAGGAATGAAGAAAAAGGAATGGAAAGGGTGAATATACCATCAAATATAATAGGCTATTCTCCTTTTGGGTTTTAAAAATTATGTTGGATGGTTGAAAGCAAGCATGACAAGTTTACCTGATATGGTTCTCAATTTGTATATAAGTGTCGAATATCATTTGCTGTTAGGGAATTGTAAAGTAAGGCCATCATTATATACTACCACACCCCTGATAGGATGGCTGGAATCAAATATGACGGTGCCAAGTGCTAGAAAAGACATGAAACAGCCAGAGCATTCATACACTGCTGGTGGGGATGTAAATTAGTACAGCCACTCTGGAAAAGTTGGCAGGTTCTTACAAATTTAAACACAAGCGTAACATATACATATGACTCCCGGGTATTTATCCCAAAGAAACAAATTCTTATGTTCACATAAAATTGGGTACACAGATGTTCATAGATTTTTATTCAAAAGAGTGAAACACCGAACAACCCAGACATCCGTCAACAGCGAACAGATAAACAAACCCATGGTACACCCATACAAAAGATTACTAGTCAGTAACAAAAAGTGAAACTATTTATACACCCAACAAATTGGATGGATCTTAAGGACAATTTGCTGAGGGAAATAAAGCCTATCTCAAAGGATACACACTGTATGATTCCACTTTAATAGCATTCTTAAAATAGCAAAGTTGGAGTGATGGAGTGTGATCAGTGGTCAGCATGGGTCAGGGTTGGGGGAGAGTGTAGCAGGAGGATGTTGTGTTGGCACAATGCCACATCCCAATTGTGGTGGGGTTTACAGAAATCTATATATGAGATAAAATTTCTTAGAACTCTATATATCATAAAACAAAACAAAACAAAACTCATACAAATTAGTGCATGCAAAAACTATTGAAATCCAAATGAGGTCTATAGTTTACTTAACAGTATTGTACCAATGTCATTTTATTGGTTTTGATGATGTATTATGGTTATGTAAGATAATATCACTGAAGAAGCTGAGTAGGTTATTCTGGAACTTTGTATATTTTGTAATTTCTTGTAAGTCTAAAACTATTTCAAAACAAATTTTAGAAAAATCGTTTTTAAGGTGTTTTTGTAAACTACTTAATGCTACTTATAAACTTGGATAAATACATCCAAACATGTTGAATTACATATATGAATATATTCCTTTTTCTTTTGAAATACATAGACTGAAAGAGATGAATTTAGAGCCTAAGAAATGCAAGAGCAAATCATATAATGATATGAGGTGGGCACAGAACACTCCTGCATTGTATATAACATGAAAATTTAATGTATATAACATTAAAACCCTAAACACAAGGTGGACTTGTGTTCAGAAGAGCCCACTTTAAAATTATGGAATTATTGATAATATGGTTCAAGGTATTGTGTCCCAAAATGGACATCAGGTGTACAATAAGTTTAGATTTCTGAGAGAAAACTCAAGTATACGTCATTTTCATGAGGCTTTTTTCCTTCAGTATTCTCTGATATTTTGCTAAAGTTACTCCACATTTAGTGGGTTCATAAGCTATTCTATTTCTGTATGAATTCATGAGAAGCAATGAGGCAGAATGTATCACTGAAATCCTGCCATGTTCATTGTCATCTGAAAATTTTTCTCCAGCATGCATGAGGCAACTATTGAGGTTTTATTTCTACGATCATCATATTGCTACTATGAATGAGCTCATTGGTGATCTGTTATGATCACTGATGAGACAGGGTTTTTATTCCCACAAAAGGCTTTCCTAGACTCTCCATTCATAAGATTTATCTTAGTATATACTTTTCAGACATATAATTACCTAGAAATGTCTCCTGAAGCCTTTTCTGCATTGTATGTATCAGAGCTTTTTCCTACATGTTAATTTAGACATATAGTGTGAGGTAACTTATCACTGAAGGCACTAGCACATTCTCTGCATTCATTAAATTTCACTCCTATGCAAATTCCATGGTTTCCCAAGGGTGAAATCTAGCAACAGGCTAATCTACACTGACGACAGTCAAGTAGAGCACACTGATGTTTAATGAATTCACTGAACTATCACGGTTTGTACCCTGAACAAGTTCACATATATAATGAGTTCAGAGTCACTGCAAAGGATTATGTACCTTGACCTATACGTTTCTCGTGTGTATTAACAAGGCTTGACAAATGAGAGAAAGGTTACCCCCAATTGATGAATCCACAGAGTCTCTCTCTTTTATGAGTTCCCTGATGTACAACGGGTGCTGAATTTGTGTTGAAGGCTTTCTCACATTAATTGCATACATACAGTTTGTCTCCTGTGTAAATTTTCTGGTGGGTAATGAGACCAATACCAATTATGAATAGGATTTTCCACAGTCAGTACATATAAAGGTAGTTTATCCTGCGTGAAACCCTCTGATGTTGGACAAGGCATATTTTCTTCCTGTAGGTGTGACTATATTCATTGCTTTGTTAAGATTTGTTTCCATTATGAGTTCTCTGATGTACAATGAGATTCCTCTTTGAGGAGAAGCCTTTTCCACATTCACTGCATACAAAAGGTTTCTCTCCTGTATGAGTTCGCTGATGAACGACTAGACGGCTTTTCACAGTGAAGCCTCTGCCACATTCATTGCAGGCATAAGGTTTCTCTCCGGTATGAATTTGCTGATGTAAAATGAGCTCTGTTTCCATGACAAAACCTTTTCCACATTCACTGCATATATAGGACTTCTCTCCCATATGAATTTGCTGGTGTATGATGAGATAGCGTTTCATCGTGAAGCCTTTTCCACACTCATTGCATGTAAAGGGTTTCTCTCCAGTATGGGTTCGCTGATGTACCACAAGGTTGCTCTTAAATGCAAATCCTTTTCCACATTTATTGCATATATAGGGCTTTTCTCCAGTGTGAGTTCGCTGATGTAACATCAGTCCGCTATTCACGATGAAGCCTTTCCCACATTCGCTGCATCTATAAGGTTTCTCACCCGTATGCGTTCGCTGATGCACAACAAGCCGACTCTTCAATGGGAAGCCTTTCCCACATTCACTGCAGATGTATGGTTTCTCTCCAGTGTGAGTTCGTTGATGTATGATGAGCATGCTCTTCACGGTGAAGCCTTTTCCACATTCACCACATACGTAGGATTTCTCTACTGTATGATTTCTCTGATGTACAATCAGATTATTCTTCCTGGGAAAGCCTTTTCCACATTCATTGCACACATACGGCTTTTCTCCTGTATGAGTTCGCTGATGTTCAATCAGACGACTCTTCATGGTGAAACCTTTCCCACATTCATTACATATGTAGGGTTTCTCTCCTGTATGGTTTCGTTGGTGTATGATGACATAGTGCTTTGTGGTAAAGCCTTTCCCACATTCACTGCAGATGTAGGGTTTCTCTCCTGTATGAGTTCGCTGGTGTATAGTAAGCATGCTCTTCCCAGTGAAGCCTTTTCCGCATTCATTACATATGTAGCATTTCTCTCCAGTATGATTTCGCTGATGTACAATGAGGTTACGCTTCCCTGGGAAGCCTTTTCCACAGTCACTGCATATGTAAGGTTTCTCTCCAGTGTGAGTTCGCTGGTGTTCGATCAGACGGCTCTTCATGGTGAAGACTTTTCCACAATCACCGCATATAAAGGATTTCTCTCTCTTGTGAATTCTCTGATGTTCATTGAGCCTGGACTTTCGGGAGAATACTTTTGCACACATACTGCATCCATAAGGTTTCTCCCCTGTATGAACTCTCTGATGGTCAGTGAGCTGAGACTTCTTAACAAAGGCTTTCCCACACTCACTGCATATGTGGGCTTTCTCTGCATTGTGAGTTCCTTGGTGCTTAATGACTTGGGACTTACTACTGATGGATTTTGCACTTAGAGGGCATTGAACTGGAGAATGAAATTCTTCATGCTTACCATGCAGAAATGATTTCCCATCTCCGTTACATTTAGTAGAGTTCTTAATTTCATAGCTTTGGCCCTGGCTGACTAAACTTAAATGTGATTTCAAAGCTTTTATATAGAACTCAAACATATCATGATTTTGTCTGAAAGAGAAATGACTTTTGCTTTGAGGAACAGGATTTCCAAATGCATTATGTTCCTGGTATTGTTCTATACCTTTCAGCATTCTTTGATTTTCCCAGTCACCCTGAAGATGATTACCAACGTTGCCAGTTTCTAGGAAAGAAGAGAACAATGAGCCCTTTTTATTATTGTTTGGAATAAAATTGTTTTAAAAATTCCTTGGTTTTCGAAAAAATGGCACTTTAGTGGCAACCCTATGATAACAGTATAAAAGAAACACCATGTATAAATGTTCCTTATTTCTTACACATGGTAAAAACACAGTAATATAAACGAACCAAAAGGAAAAAAACAGTTAATGTACCAATAAGTTTAGGCAGTTGACAATCTATGTAGACTTGGCTGCTCTCTAAATAGGAAATTGCAAAACATGCAGAGGTAGTAAAATACATGCAAGTCTTTTTTTTTTTTTTTTTTTTTTTTTGGCCTCACTGTGCGGCTTGCAGGATCTTGGCTCCCTGAGTAGGGATTGAACCCAGGCCCACAGCAGTGAAAGCATGGAGTCTTAACCACTGGACCACCAGGGAACTGCCAAGCAAGTCACTGTTAGCAGCAAACGAGAGGGTATGAAGGAACAGAACTTGAAAATACACAAGACCACAGAGGTGGAAGAGACAACTGATCCAAAATGATGAGGGTTGCATTTGTTCACTCCAAAACTATTTGGAGTGAACAAAGGCACAGTGTTGGTGTTTGGGATATATAAAATATGCCTTACTTACTTTCACTTCTCATAATTCCTGTTAGGGAAACCCAAATGAAAAAGAAGAAAAGAAAAAAAGTAGGGAGTTGGAGATTGCTAAATGTGGTTTGAAGGAGCAAAGGAGATGGTGGCAAGCGGAGGAAATGAGGATATTTTGAATACTTGCATAAAGAAAAGGCAAGGTTGGGGCTTCCCCAGCGGTCCAGTGGTTAAGACTCCAGACTTCCAGTGCTTCCACTGCAGGGGGTGTGGATTCCATCCCTGGTAGGGGAACTAAGATTCTGCATGGCACACAGCCAGAAAATTTTTTTTAATGTTAAAAAAAAAAAAGAAAGAAAAAGCAAGGTTAACTGATGGGGTCAGTGCAGAGAGTGGTCTTTGAAAGTGAGGAACCCAGGATTACTCTGCTAACTGTATGGCCTGAGCCAATGGTTTGGTAAAAGCATCTCCAGTTGTGATGAGGAAGAAGATTACTGAAATCCACATGTAGGAAAAAAAAGTGCATTGTGGAACCTAAACTTTGAGATGATATTAGATGTGTAGTACAGAAATCAAGAAGCCAAGTGGAAGTATAAGTGGAGGAAACAATGTGGAAATAATATGTGCATACTATTCAAGAAAAGAGGACTGGATGTGTTGGGAGGACATGTAGAATGAAAGATGATGATAGTACAGAACCAACGTCTTAAGACATTCCAACACTCAGGAGTTTGGGGATTCTTTAAGCCCACTTAGAGGATCCAAATTCTGACTACAGAAATCAGGGAAATATGCATACTAAGGTGTATAGAATAAACGTATTTGTAACCTGGCAAGTAACTGTAAAGGACTGTAAACTGAAATAATCTCTTGCATTGTAATCCTGTTCCTAAATTTGCTTCTGTAGACCACCATCAAACTAACTTTCCAAAAACATCACACATATTAGTGGATAACTTGTATAATCAAAACTCTAACCTTTAGTCTATCTGTGTCACGTTATCCTATGTTCCATTCATAGTGAAACAGGGCAACAATGACTGTTAGGAAATTTTGTAACTGGCCGTGTACCATGTAGTCATCTTTGGAAGCTAATGGAATATGGAAACTGTCGCCTTTTTCAATCACTTTCTGCATTCAGTAGAGAGGTCGTATCCAAATTTTTCCCATGTCAACGTCCCTAATAAACTCTTCACTTGCCACCAGCAGCATCTACTTCAGTAACTCTACATTTGCATCTAGGTTGGCAACAGGTTGTACTAAAGGACCAACTTCCTCCTTTAAGACCAGGTTGTGTCAGCTTTACCTTCAGGTTTTTTTTAAAGAACATCTGACTGTTCCTTATTATTGCTAACCTACTGCCACCCAGGTAAAAGGTAAGATAGCCTAGAGCTATAAAAATACAAAACCTACCAACCCTCCACTATGCTACCTCAATTACTCACATAGCAAATCCAAACAGTCATCCTGGCAAGAAAAGTGTACATCACCGTGAATATTCCATGGATTCATGTTTCCACTCCACTCCTCCTCCTGAAGAGACCTTCTAACACTGGCTTTCATTTGCCTGACTTCAGGCCACTTTTTGATAGTCAATCCCATGGGCTTGCACATTTCTTATTTCATGCCTTCATTCCTAACTCATGGCATCATCTTCCTAATTCAAAATGTAGATAAACCTTGTACATATCATGCTGTCATTCCCACTCTGACTGTATTACTATAAGCTCTATTTCCTCTGTTTTTCTAAAGGAATCCCTTTATTGTTCATTTGTACAGTTACCTTCAGTGAAGACTGAACCTCACTCAAAGAGAGGTCTGGCCCTTGCCCTTGGCTACTGGGAGGTGATCTCTAGGCCCCTGGAATGTCCTGCCTGATAGGAATGTCTTTGTTTGCCTGGTGGCTTTGGCCACCAGACACTCTAACAATGTGATTTATGACATGGGCTTTGGGCCACACCCTATCAGTTACAACCTTTGGAGGAAATGGAGACTATAGGTATTAGCCTGAGTTCTGGAGGAGAGAAAGACATATTTCCATGTGGGAAATGTGTGATTGAATCCCAATGAAAACTCTGGATACCAAAGGGTGAGCCTTTGGTTGGCAATACTCTGTGTATTATCACACATCATGGCTGGGAGGACATAATGCCGACCATGAGTCTGGAAGCACCACATTTGGACCCTTCCAAGAGTCCATATGACCCAAGAATTCCACTCCTAGATATATACCAAAGAAAAATGAAAACATATGTTCACAAAAAAGTTGTACATGAATGTTCATAGCAGCATAATTCAAAAAAGCCAAAAAGTGGATACCACCCAAATGTCCATCAATAGATAAATGAGTAAATAAAATGTGGTATATCCATACAATGGAATATTATTTGGCAATAAAAAAAGAATGAATTACAGATACATGTTAGAACTTCTATGGAAGAATTTCAAAAACATTATGATAAATGAAAGAAGTCTTTCACAATAGACCATATAGTTTATGATTCTATTTATATTAAATATCCAGAACAGGAAAATCTACAGAGATAGAAAGTAGATTAGTGCTTGCCTAGGGCTGAAGGCTTAGGAGGAAACTTTTATAAAGTGATGAAAATCTTCCAAAGTTGCTGTTGGTAATGGTTACATAACTCTCTTAATATACTACAAAACAGTGAATTGTATGCTTTAAGTTGGCAAATTGTAGCATATGTGAATTATCTCAGTAAAGCTGTTAAAAAAAAAAAGAATATAATGGGAAAAACAAATGATTTGGGGAAATGAATACAGTGCTAACACCTAAGATAAGCCAAAGGAAAATCAGAAATAGCAAATGTATGAAGGAAGTAAACTGAAGGAGACATAAGCTGCAACTTAGGCAGAACTGATGTAGATGTAAAACAGTCTTTTCTAGTTAAAACAGTCGACAGCAGAGACCTCTAAGATGAGAACTCCATAGGCAGAGAATAACATTCAAGATAATACCAGCATGGACAGGGTAAGATGTGCAATATTAAGAGAGAATCTAACATTAAAATAGGATGGCGGAAAGGGCTTTTTTTGTGGAGAGAAGATGATTCCTATGCCTCATACAGGAACTCAGAAATCTTAGGCCAGTAAAAGATCTAGAACATCTAGAACTCAAAGTATAGACAATATAGACAACAGTAAGGGAGATAGCAATTTGGAGTCTCAGCCAGAAAACAGATAGAACTTAATTCACGAGACTAAAGGAAAATTTTGAGAAAATGGAAAGCAATACCTTTGAAGAACCTCAGAATGGTGGTGGGGGGCAGTGCGGTGGAGAAACTAAGGAGCTGGCTTGATGCACAGTCATAGACTAGGTTACTGTGAGGGCGCAAAATACAAGGTGCAGTTGGATGTCAGGAAGGGAAGTCTGTCTTTCTCAGTGGGGCAGGAGAGTGCGGTAGTCAGAAAACAGTGATGAATTCAAAGATCTCTCCTTGGAGCGAGGCCTGGAATTTCATAGCCAGGGAGGTGGAAGGGATTTGTGACAGGGTTCAAAGGAGAGGGTTACAGAATCCAAGGAAGAAGAAAACGAGGCAAACAAACAAAAATCAAGATGTAAAATAAAATCAGCAAGGAACAGATCTCAGAAGAGGAAAAGGGGTATACTTACCTCTCAAGACCTAAAAGTTCTTTTATGGAGAAAGAGATACATGGAGGCACAGTATCCTCAGACGCCCTCCCAGGCTTCTCGCACTGACTGACTATGATGTCTGCAGTTACCCAGCTGATCCTCACTCACCTGGACAGGTTTGACTGTGGATTTCATCTTCTATTGTCCACGGTTCTTCCCCTCGTTCCAACTTGGACATTGCATCTGGTTTGCTGACCCGATACCCTGTTCATGGGAAACGATAGAAGACTGAGACTCACTGAACTGGGCTGGGGTCTGTGGGGACGGGAGAATGTTACATTTGAGGGACCGTTTTTCACATCTGCCAAGCGGAGGTTTTTCACTCAGGAGAGACTCATGGGATATTGTGATATAATAATATATATTTGGTCTCCGCCCCCAGTTCCTGGCACAGAGCTTCTAAAGCCCTTGTGGGGACTTCCCTGGTGGTCCAGTGGTTACGACTCTGTGCTTCCACTGCAGGGGGCGTGGGTTTGATCCCTGGTCAGGGAACTGAGATGGCACGTGGCACAACAAAAAATAAAAATAGGGACTTCCCTGGTGGCACAGTGGTTAAGAATCCACCTGCCAATGCAGGGGACACAGGTTTGAGCCCTGGTACTGGAAGATCTCACACGCTGTTGAGCAACTAAGCCCACGTGCCACAACTACTGAGCCTGCGCTCTAGAGCCCATGAACCACAACCACTGAGCTTGCAAGCCACAACTACTGAAGCCCATGTGCCCTAGAGCTCACGTGCAGCAACTACTAAGCCTGCGTGCCTAGAGCCCATACTCCAAAACAAGAGAAGCCACCGCAATGAGAAACCCACGCACCACAACGAAGAGTAGCTCCCGCTTGCCGCAACTAGAGAAAAGCCCGCATGCAGCAACAAAGACCCAACGCAAACAAAAATAAATAAAATTTTAAAATAAATAAATAAATAATAAAAATAAAATAAAGCCCTTGTAACTTCCTATGTGACGGGCTGGCAGGAACCTCTTCTGTTACAGCATTTGGTTTAAGTTCCAGTTCCTGACACAAGAACTTCTAGCACCTTTGGTGTCCAGAGTGATGGGTGTCTTCTGTGTGCTAATGAGATGACTGGTGGCTGGGGGTCCCTAGAGAGCTTCAGGGTGGAGGCTGGCTGCCAGAAAGACCAAGGCATGAGTAGAAGGTTGGAAATTTCAGCTCTAACTCCCTAACCCCTCCATGGGGAGGGAAGGGGCTGGAGATTGAGTTAATCACCCATGGCAAATGACTTAAGAAATCACGCTTACACAATGAAATCGCCACAAAAACTCCTAAAAAACCAGGTTGGGGGAGCTTCCGGGTCGGTGATCACATCAAAGGTGACACACTTGGAGGGGGCATGGAAGGCCCACACTCCTTCTCCCATACCTCACCCTGGGCATCTCTTCCATTTGGCTATTATCCTTTATAATAAACTGGTAATGGTAAGTAAAGTGCTTTCCTGAGTTCTGTGAGCCGTTCTAGCAAATTACCAAACCTGAGGGATGGAGAGTGGGAATGCCAAATTTAAGGTCAAGTCGGACAGAAGTGTGGCTACCCTGGGTACCCAATCTGTTCGACTAGTGTCTGAAGTGAGGGCAGTCCTGCGGGGCTGAGTCCGTAAGCCTGTGGGATCTGAGTCTGACTCTGGGTGGTTAGTGTCAGAAAAGGATTGAGTTTCGGGATACCCAGTCCATACCTGGAGAGTAGGAGAATTGGTTTTGGGGATAGAAAAAACCCCACACATTTGGTGTCAGCTGTGCTGGTAATAAAAACAACTCATGGCACATTGTGTACACCCTTTTATCAGGAGCCAGAGGAGGCACTGAGAACCTGCCATTAGGGCACTGCAGTGACTTCCAAGTGTAAGCAGCTGAGGAAGGAACGGCCACTGACTGGGGACTCTGAGGGACCCAGGGGAGCCGTCCTCACCCACGGACAGCAGGTTGCTATAGTTCTCCAGCATCACGTCCCGGTACAGGTCCTTCTGAGGAGGGGCCAGGAGCTGCCACTCCTCCCACGTGAAGTCCACGGCCACATCCTTGAATGACAGGGTTTCCTGGAATAGCAGAGTCCTGTTTAATTGAGTGTTTCTCTTTGACTGACTCATAAGGAATATAAAGGAAGCTGTCCTTCTCATATTTCTATGATTTTGACACCAATTCCGATGTGTTTTTTTAAACACATCACCAAGCAATTCTCTGACAGCAGCTGTGTGTCCTACAATTCAATTCTGACATGATCGACCTGAAGAGAGCATCACATGCCACAGCGTAAGAGCTCAGCTCCACGAGACCCCACCACCACCCCACTCCAGATGCCAAATGCAAGTCCAGGGTGCCACCTGTGCTCCTGACTAACCAGCTATAGATGGGAGGTTCCAGTGACCCCCTCCCTGGGTTTGATTAATTTGCTGGAGCAGCCCAGAGAGCTCGGGAAAAAAGTTTACTTATTGTTCACCAGTTTATTATAAAAGCATATGATAAAGGATACAGATTTCATCCAGATGCAAGAGCTGCTAAGGCAAGGTATGTGGAAAGGAGCTTGGAGCTTCCGTGCCCTCTCCTGGTGCCCCTCCAGCACCTCCATGTGTTCACCAGCCCAGAAGCTCTCTAAACCCCACACCTTTGGGATTTTTATGGAGGCTTCATCACGTAGGCATGATTGATCATTAACTCTATTTCTAGCCCCTCCCTTTTCTGTGGACAATGGGGAATGAGATGGAAGGTTCCAAGCTTCTGATCATGGCTTGGTCTTTCTGGTAAACAGGTCCCATTCAGGAGCCCTTCAAGTGTTACCTCATTAGAAAGAAAGGCACTCCTATCACCCAGGAAATTCCAAGGGATTTAGGAACTCTGTGTCAGAAACCAGGATCAAAGACCAAATTTTACAACAAAATATGCTCTTAGTACTCTTTTTAAAAAAATTTTATTGAAATATAGTTGATTTACAATGTCATGTTAATTTCTGCTGTACAGCAAAGTGATTCAGTTATATATATATATTCTTTTGCATATTCTTTTCCATTATGGTTTATCACAGGATACTGAATATAGTTCCCTGTGCTATACAGGAGGACCTTGTTGTTTATCCATTCTAAATAGAATAGTTTTCATCTGCTAATCCCACACTCCTACTCCATCCCTCCATCACCCCCAGTCCCCCTTGGAAACCATAAGTCTGTTCTCTATGTCTGTGATTCTGTTTCTGTTTTGTAGAGAAGTTCACTTGTGTCATATTGTAGATCCCACATACAAGTGAAGTTGTATGGGAGCTCGTAGTACTCTTATTATTTAGGAAATTACAAGGATTTTAGGGACTCTGTGCTAGGAATTGGGGTCAAAGACCAGAAGATTCTCAGAGCACCCCTATTTATAAGGGTTTTAGGAGCTCTATGTCAGGAACTAGGGGCAGAGACCAATGTGTATATTTCTTATTATTTCACAAAAGGCTAACATCATATTAGATACACTGAAAATATAACGAGTGAACTGAAATATGCATTTGAAAAAACAACTAAAGATGAAGCAGACGCAGAAAGAGACAGAAAATATAAAGGAGAGTTTACTAAATATGGAGAATACACTGAGGTCTAACATAGGCCTTACGTAGTTTTTGAAAGAGATTATAGAGAAACAGAGAAGCCGTATGAAGATCTCAGGAATTAAGAAAATTTTAGAACTGATTAAACATCCTGTAACTCAGACTTAGCCAGCCAGCAAAGCCAAGCAGGAAATCTGCTTTTAGATGAGTGAGACTGAAACTATAGAACATCACTTGCAAAAGTCAGATTTGGAAACCAACTAGAAAGAAAAGACTCGGGCTTCCCTGGTGGGGCAGTAGTTAAGAATCCGCCTGCCAATGCAGGGGACACGGGTTCAAACCCCAGTCCAGGAAGATCCCACATGCCGTGGAGCAACTAAGCCCGTGTGCCACAACTACTGAGCCTGAGCTCTACAGCCCTCGAGCTACAAATACCGAGCCCACATGCTACACCTACTGAAGCCTGCACACCTAGAGCCTGTGCTCCGCAACAAGAGAAGCCACTGCAATGAAAAGCCCGCGTGCCGCAATGAAGAGTAGCCCCCACTCGCCGCAACTAGAGAAAGCCCGCATGCAGCAACAAAGACCCGATGCAACCAAAAATAAATAAATTAAATAAATTAAAAAAAAAGAAGTGATGAGGAAAGGATTAAAAAAAGAAAGAAAGAAAAAAGAAAAGACTCATTACCATCAAAAGAAAGACAAAATTGACGAAATGAAAGCAACAGAAGCCAGAAAAATGTTGTGATGAATATATATTTGGTCTTTGCCCCTGGTTCCTGGAACACAGTTCCAAAAAACTGTGGGCTTTCTAGGGTGATAAGAGTATCTTTTGTGTGCTTATGAGATGACCGGTGCCTGGTCCCCAGAAAGACCTCCAACCTCCAGGGAGGGAACTGGCATTGGGGGTTGAGTTCAGTCCCCAATAGCCAGTGATTTAATCAATTTGTGCCTACATCAGAAAACCACCATAAAAACCCCTAAAACATCAGGTTCAGAGAGCTTCCGTGTTGGTGAACACATAGAGGTGCTGGCAGGGTTGTGCTCCCAGGGAGGAACTTCTGCGCCCCTTCCCCCATACCTCGTGCTATGCATCTCTTCCATCTGGCTATTCCTGAGTTGTAGCCTTTAGAATAAACCAGTGAATGTACGTAAAGAGATTTCCTGAGTTCTGTGAGTCATTCTAGTGAATTACCAAACCTAAGCAGAGGGTTGTGGGTACCCCTGGATTTAGAGCTCGTCATCAGAAGCTTAGGTAACAACCTGGGACTCTTGACAGGCACCTAAAGTGGGGGCAGTCTTGTGGGACTGAGCTCTTACCTTGTGGGATCTGACGCTAACTCCAGGTAGTTAGTGGCAGGATTGAGTTGAATTGTAGGACACCCAGTTGGTGTCTGGAGAGTCACAGAATTAGGAGGTGTGAGGAAAATACCCCTACATTTGGTGTTAGAAGTGTTCTGGATAACTACAGTTCAGCAGTGTGGAATGTCTTCAATGTCCTGATCCTGTGGCCATGCAGCCTAGGCCCAAATGCCACCAGGGAATGAAATGAGACCTGCTTGTCAACCGAGCTGCCAGATGAGGGGAAATCTGATGGGATAATCTATCCCTGTGTTCTTGCAGAGATTACATCATAGAGAAGAGAGTTACTTGGTTGAGCAAATTCTTTTCTTTTTCTTTTTTAAAAGAGGCGGCAAATTCTTAACACTGCTGATCTTACCACCTTCTGAATTTTTTCACATGAGATGTAGATCCATTTGGAAAAACAAAACCTTAGGTTCCTACCTAATTTCACACTCAAAAATAGTTTGTCTCCTGTTTAGAGTCCTAGCTATAAAACAAAAGAATCTGTGAAAGGAATAGAGACGAATATGAATTATGTTCATGTCACAAACAAAAAACCATAAAAGAAAATAAGTAGTAAACTTTATAAGAGGAAAAATTAAAATGTCTGCATTGAAAAAGTTACCGTGGATAAAGCTGAAAGAAAAGTGACAAGCTGGGAAAATATTTTTTATAAACAAAAGAAAGAATCAATATGTAGTGGATAGGCATGACTCCTATTAATCAGTAAGAAAAAAAATCATTTTGTTAATGTAAAAATGATAAGGACAGGCATATCACAAGAGAAAAAGAATCCAACTGGCCAATAAATATATAACATGGATTTCAACCTTACCTATGATGAGGTAAATGCAAAATAAGGTAAAAGAATAAACATTGGACCATCCAGATTGATGAAATTATACAATTTGATAATGTCCTATTATTAAGTACTGGCAAAGATTTAAGGCATGGATGATCTCACACACCACTTACTATGTAGCAGGCATGGAAAGGAGCAGGACCCTAGGGGGCCTCCCCAGGACAGATAGACACACACACACACACACACACACACACACCCCCCACACCACCATGTGCTCAGCCTGCCTTTTGTCTGCAGAAAAACTTTAAAGAATAAATTTAATCAGAGAAGTGAGAAAATGCAGACACAAAGGAAAAGAGTCCAACAAGACCAAATAATAATAGTTTAGTCATTAAACAAAGTCAAGGTCCTTTAGTTCCTCTTCCAGGGCTATAGATAATATTCTAAGCCATATCCTTTGAGCTGTTTTGTAGATACTGAAACCCTCACCAGTTGGAAGAAGTTAACTACATGACGACCAGACTGTAGCCATGAAATAAGCTGCCAAAATTCCAAGAACTGGCTTCAAGGAAATGGGAACAAACCAACCGTGGAACTAAAGATTAACTGCACTCAACACAGTCAAGATGACGCTGATCAGACCATGGCATGACCGATTTCAAGATGACGGCCAGAGTTGACTATGTTGTTTCTGCATGTAGCCCCCTCCCTCTGCCTATACAGCCCTGAAACTCCCCTTTAAAAGCTCTGGCCCACTGACTGGCAGTGGGGAGTTGGCCTCTGGACACGAGTCCACCCTCTTCCCCCAGTTGCCAGCCTCTGGAATAAAACAAACTTTCCTTTCCACCAACCTTGCCTCTCGAGTTATTGGCTTTCAAGCAGCGAGCAGCCAGACCTGACTTTTGGTAACAGATACTCATCTAAATGCTTTGCATAGTTTGACTCATTTCTTTGAGTACAATTATAGACGAATGGAATTTTATACAGCTAATATTCACAAACAGTTGCAGTCATTATTCTATTAGATGCTTAAATTATACTATCTCAGGCCAAAGGGATGTTCTTTAGAGTATAATTCCACTGATGCACAAAACATAACAGATGTATTTATGTACACAGATATGTACATGAACCCACATGCATTTATAAATAGGCACACATCTACAGGCGCACACACAGAGTCAGTAACAGTTACACATTATGTTCCCACACTAGTCATTTACTAGGAATCATATAAACATATGTTCTTGATCCAACTTTGCCATGGCGTTGGAGTTTATCTACAAAATTTATTTCTCTCTAGATACTGAACTGATTTTTTTTTTTTTACAGGCCTCTACAAATCCATTCAGGAATAAAGGAGAGAATAAAACAAGACATGAGTCACCTGGGCCTGGATCATTTTCTTCTGTTCTCTGAAAATAGCTGGCAATGCAGAGGCTCTGTCTTTGTCTCTTCTGAATATACCAAAATTTCTAGTTAGATATAACAGTCGCCAAAGTATCCCCAGAAATAACAATATCTAGGTCTTTCTTCATTCATATCTTGTCTCTTGTTAGCACCTGTGAGTTGAAAAGCAAAATTACTTCTGGAATTGTATTCCTTCTTCCTGTGCACTCACCTTAACACGTGGTCCCCAATATTTCTGTCTCTTCATTTGATTCCCCAGATAATTTCACACCTTGGGCCAATGAAACCTAACTCCCTGAATATATGGAAGTAGCATGAATTTGAAAGGGAAAGTGGCAAAGGAGAATCAGCACAGTACTATATTTCAGTGGCAGGTAATTTTCAGACAATTATAGAAATGAGGTCATCTAGGCAGTGAGAAACTGTAAATTTTTCCTTTAAACTTTGATGCCCTCAAGCCTCTTTAAAAGTCTTCATATAGGGACTTCCCTGGTGGTGCAGTGGTTGAGAGTCCGCCTGCCGGTGCAGGGGACACGGGTTCGTGCACCGGTCCGGGAAGATCCCGCATGCCGCGGAGCGGCTGGGCCCGTGAGCCATGGCCGCTGAGCCTGCGCGTCCGGAGCCTGTGCTCCGTAGCGGGAGAGGCCACAACAGTGAGAGGCCCGTGTACCGCAAAAAAGAAAAAAGAAAAAAAAAAAAAGTCTTCATATCCCCTGTTTACATACACATTTTAATATGAGGGACAATGAACACATCAAAAAAAGAAGAGAGAGAAAAGGAATATAAGCCATAAATACAAATTTAAAAAACAATTCAAAAATATAAATACTGGGAAAGGAGCAGCCTTTAAATATTCACATATAAAACCTGAAAAGAAATATGCAGTCAACCTGCAGGAGGAATGATAAAAAAAAACTTAAATTAAAAGACTACTAAATTGAAATATGCTGAAGTGTTCTTCCCCCAAACTTTCATTTCTTTGGGTTCAAAAGGAAGGGGTGCTGTAGGGAGCCAAAAGGGATTAGAAAATTTGTGGTGGGGCAGGGACTTGGACCTGAAGTTTTCAGGGAACGTTAACTAACGTTCACCAAGTCTGTCCCAGCAGCCAAAGTCTGGGCTCAACACACGAACCTACCAGGGCTCCTGAGCCTCCGAGCCTTCTGCTGTCACACATCCCTGCACTAAAGACAGTGACCATTACCCCACTGGATTAATACCAAACCAGGTCAGATACACACGTACACTGACCTCCCTTAACGGTTCCTCGACCTTTGAGCTCCAAATCATCCGAGAACCCGAACAAGTCTCCGCATTCATTGACGAACCCCACGCCACCAGTTGTCAATCACCCCCGAAGACCTTAAACACTGACCTCAGGACTCTCGGTAGTTGATCTGTTCAGACCTTTAAACGCTGACCACCAGAGCCCCCCATGATTGACCCCAAAGACACCCCGATCATAGACATTGTACTGACTCCTCCATGCTCCCTTCAAAAACAAAACCAAAGCACCATCCACCCTTGCGCCACCTTCTCAGACTCAAAGGAGCCACAGCCCACCTAAAGGCCGACAGACCGCCCCCATCCCCGTCTTTTCTACAGCCAGACCCACGTACCCACCTGGTTCTCTCCTGAACCTGCAGCGACCTCTTCAGGGCCTAACTTTATCCCCCAAACTCCTTTTACTTCTGGTCCCCTCGCCCAGCCCCCTCTCCCGAGACCAACCGACAAGGGTCAGCGGCGTTTCTACCGCGTTTCTATGGTGAACGGATTGGGAGTTTCCGGCTTTTCCTTATGAGGTAATACGTCCGCGCCGCCACCACAGACTCGGCGCCCTGGGGTCGCCATCTTTGCGCACCTGACGTACAGAAGGCGTGGCGGCCGCTGAGAGACCACGGCTGAAGACTCTCCTATTTCCTGGTACCTCAGCCCCTTAAAGGAAAATGGGGAGATTTTAAGAGGCTCGAGCTCATACAAAGCAAACATGACGTGGGGGTAAATTCATTTGAATGGACAGGGCCCGCTTGTGGACGGTGAACGGCGCAAATTTTTCAAAGCCCGGAGCCCATCAAGACCGAAAGGGCTCAGTACATTCTGAGCGGCTGTGACGTCTCGGCTGCGTGGGAAGTTAAAATTGCTTCTGGACACCTCGATAACTGGTTTAATTGCGAAAAGATTTAGAGGCCGTATGAAAACTTAAGCGTGCTTGGCAAAAACAACCCTGGCGGCGCGCTGTAGCCGTTTCGGGTTTGAGCCGTTGGGCAGGAGCACCGTGGACGCCGCCCTCTTAGAGGAGATTCGGCGTCCGTACTGCGGGGCAAATGCTGTCTGCGGAGCTCGGCGTGGAACTGGCAGATGAAGTGTTTGGGGAAGACCAAGGTTTGGAAAAGTGACAGTACGGGGGATGCAGCGATCACAAAGTGAGCGGAAACGGTGGACGTTGTGAGCCTCTTCCCAACCGTGCTCCTTACCCAGCCCATCCTGGGCAGCACTGGACCGCCTTCTGTCACTACAGATTAGTCTGCGTTCTTTTCATAAAATTAGTAGTGTCTGTGCTGGCTTCTTTCACATAGCACGACTGTTTTGAAATTCATCATTTTTTAAAAATATATTTATTTATTTGGTTGTGGCTCACAGGTTCCTTAGTTGCGGCAGGCGGGCTCCTTAGTTGTGGCATGCGAACTCTTAGTTGTGACATGCATGTGGGATCTAGTTACCTGACCAGGGATGGAACACGGGCCCCATGTATTGGGAGGGTGAGGTCTTATCCACTGTGCCACCAGGGAAGTCCTGAAATTAATCATTTTAAAAGTATCAATAGTTCGTTCCTTTTTTGTTGCTTTAGTATTCATTGTTGGATATTCCAAAATTTAATCATTCACCAGTTGGTGGACCTTTGCATTGTTTCCAGTTTTTTGGATACTGCCAGTGGAACTTCTACGAACATTTGTGTGCAAAAAATAAAATGACCTCAAAGAACTGGTTTTCCCACAGTCCTATGCGTCTTCATCAGGTCACCAAGAAGTCTTTGCCAGCCATTTACAGGCCTGCTACCCATTTCTAACCCTGTTCCAGCTCATATTCTCTTCCTCCTCTCACCCCAGCCCTGAGCTAGAACGCTCATTCACCCTGGGGAAACAGATCTTGAGAACACAGGCTGTGGCACAGATGCAAAGTTCACCTACTTTCTTCAATTACGTTCAACTCCATAGGACCTTGTAAGTCTCAGAAAGCACCGATAAAAGTCATATAACGAAAGGTCAAAGCAGGAAGTCAGTTTCATTTTCTCTCACTGGACCGTCATTACCATGCTGTCCCAATCTCTCACCTGAGATACTAGAATTGTCCCTGCTTATATCCTTGACCCATATGATCTCATCTTCATAGAACAGGCAAGGTGATCCTTGTAAAATGCAAATCAATCATGAAATTTTCCTGTTCTCAATTATCTAATGACTACATTACAGGATTGAATAAATATTAGATGGCCAAGTTTAGGTGCTTAAAAATATTATGTTGGAGTAAATTTACCCGATAATCCAGGGTTTGTGATGGAAATGTAGGACAGCTATTGCATAGCAAATTTCCATTTCTTGTTCTTTAAGCAGGACTCAAGATTTTTTAGCAGGATATGTTTAATAGATCAAGGGAAAGACTCTGGATAAGAAGAGGGGATAAGAGCTCCACTCATAAGAGTAAGAAGGAATGAAAAAGATAAGGAAAATCACATGTCTAATTGAACAGGTCACAGAGGGGATGGAATCTTTTTTGGGGGGTGGATGGAATCTTTGAAGTGATGATAACTCTCAAAGGTCATAGGCCTGTGAACAAATAAATACAAGGTTTCTTCTCGAGTACATCCCAAGGGGATCTTACGACTTTTCATCTCCTATACTTTGTTCCAATGTACAATGAAACTGACCTTCGGGATGAAACAATTTCCACAATCTACATATAGAGGGTTTCTCTCCAGTCTGAGTTTTCTGAGGTAAAATGATACGTGATTCAATGAGGAAGGCTTTGCCACATTTAGCATATACGTAAGGTTTCTCTCCTGTATGGATTTTCTGGTGTTCGGTGAGCCTGGACTTTGTGGTATGTGCTTTCCCACGTATGCTACATCCATGGGGGTCTCTCTCCCAGGTGAATTCTCTGATGTTTAATGAGCCGAGACTTCCTGATGAAGGATTTCCCATACTCACTGCATACATGGGATTTCTCAACTCTGTGATCTCTCTGATGCTTAATGAACTGAGCCTTAGTGCTGCTGAGTTTTCCAATTTCAGGCAGTTTTAGTATGAATTTGCTCATGCTTTGTAAAGAGAGGATTTCCCATCTCTGTTACACCCCACGGGGTTCTTTATTTCATAGCTTCTGTTCTGATTTTACTACATTTAAATTTGCAGAATTTCCATGATTTTGTCTTAAAGGAAAATGCTTTTGGGCTGGATGAACAGTGTTTTCAAAGGCATGATGTTCGTGGCATTGTTCCATCCGCTTTAGGCATCGTTGGTCATGCAAGTGTTCCTCCAGTTGATCATCAACTTGCTTGACTTCTAGAAAAGATGAGAACGTGAATGCTTAGGTGTGGATCAAATCTTTAGTGTTGGTTGCATGATCTCAGTACAAAAGAATCTTCAATAATGTTCCTTATAATCCTGTGATAAGCCATAATGTAAAAGAATATGAAAAAGAATGCATATATATGTATAACTGAATCACTTTGCTGTAAAGCAGAAATTAACACAACATTGTAAATCATCTATACTTCAATAAAATAAAAAAAAAGTTCCTTGTTTCTTAGACATTGGGAAAACCACAATACACAAAAATCAAGTCGCAAAAACAGAAAGTGTACAAACAAGTTGAGGTAATTCACAACGAATAAATGTAGATCTGGCTGCTTTCTAAATACTGCCTTGCAAAATGTGCAAAGGTACTAAAAAAAAAAACAAGTCACTGTTAGAAGAGAAAATAGAGGTGGTAGGAAAACCTGATCCAAAATTACAAGGGCTGGGACTTCCCTGGTGGTCCAGTAATTAAGACACTGCGCTCCCAATGCAGGGGGCCAGGGTTGGATCCCTGGTCAGGGAACTACATCCTGCATGCCATAACTAAGAGCCTGCATGCTGCAACTAAAAGATTGTGCACCCGGCAATGAAGATCCCATGTGCCACAACTAAGACCCGGCACAGCCAAATAAATAAATATTTAAAAATAAAAAATTACAAGGGCTGCTTTCTTTCATTCAGCAAATCCTTGTTAAATGCCTATTATGTACTGGCCATAGTGCTGGTGTTGGGGACACACGAACATATTCTTTCTTCTCACTTGTGTTGACATCCTGGCTAGCAAAAATGAAATAATAATAAATAAATAAATAATAAATGGATGGACCTATAGATTATCATATTAAGTGAAGCAAGTCAGAGACAGATATCATATCAGTTATATGAGGAATCTAAAAAAATGATACAAGTGAACTTATTTACAAAACACAAATAGACTCACAGACATAGAAAACAAACTTATGGTTACCAAAGGGAAAAGCCAGGGGAGGGATAAATTAGAAGTTTCGGGTTAACATATACACACTACTATATATAAAATAAACAACAAGGACCTACCGTACAGCACAGAGAATTATACTCAGCATCTTGTAATAACCTATAATGGAAAAGAACCTGAAAAAGAATATATATATATATATATATATATATATATATATATATATATATATAAAACTGAATCACTTTGCTGAACACTTGAAAGTAACACAACACTGTAAATTAACTATACTTCCATAAATAAATTAATTTAAAAAACGAGCAAAGAAAAAAAGGAAGAAGCTACAAACTATGAGAAGTGGTCTGAAGGAGCAAAGGTGATGGAGAGAGGTGGAGGAAATGAGGATATGTGATAGAGTGAGACAGGGCTTCCTGATGAGTTCAAATTGTGGGAGAGGGAATAAAGAAAACAGAACCTCTGGAGAATTCCAGACTGGGACAAAGAGAAGTCTTAGTCCATTCGAGCTGCTATAACAATATACCATAGACTGGGTGGATTATAAAGGACAGAAATTTACTTCTCATGGTTCCAGAGGCTAAGAAGTCCATGATCAAGACGCTAGTAGATTTGGTGCCTGGTGAGGGCCTGCTTCCTCATAGACAGCGCCTTCTAGCCCCCACCTCATATGGGATAAGGGACAAGAGCTCTCTCTGGGTCCTCATGACCTAATCACCTCTCAAAGGGCCCACCTCCTAATACCATCACCTTGTGGTTAGGGTTTCAACACATGATTGGGGGGACCCCAACACTTAATCTATAGCAAGAAGCTAAGAAACCATATAAACACACAGAGATCAAGTTATGGTGTGGGTACAGCATTTAACGTGGGGTTAAATGTCAGGAAGGGAAATCACTATTTCCCAACGAAGCAGGAAGATGCACTAGTTAGAAAACTGCTGAATTCAAAAATCACTTTTCTTTTTTTAAAAAAAATTAATTAATTTATTTTTGGCTGCAGTGGGTCTTCGTTGCTGTGTGCAGGCTTTCTCTAGTTGCGGCGAGCAGGGGCTACTCTTCATTGCGGTGCACAGGCCTTTCATTGTGGTACCTTCTCTTGTTGCTGAGCACGGGCTCTAGGTGCACGGGCGTCAGTAGTTGTGGCCGTGGGCTCAGCAGTTGTGGCACACGGGCTTAGTTGCTTTGTGGCATGTGGGATCTTCCTGGACCAGGGCTCGAACCCGTGTCCCCTGCACTGGCAGGAGGATTCTTAACCACTGCACCACAAGGAAGGTCCCTTCAAAGATCTTTGGAGTAAGAGCAGGAAGGTAGAATCTTGTAGCAAGGCAGGTGGAAGAAATAGGCAGAGATGCTGTGACAGAGGACAAAAAAGGAGAAGATGTAAGAAACCTAAGAAGAAAAGTAGGTAAACAACAAAGAAAATCAAGATGTATGTAAAATAAACAGGGACCACTGGGATCTGATCTCAGAGGAAGAAATGGGGGTCTATTTCCCTTTAAACACCTGTGAAGAAAAAGCTCTCATATGGGAAGATAGATACAAGGTGCAGTTGTTTAGACATCCTCAAACACTCTCACAGCCATGGGACTTTCTCTTACTGACTAGAATATGACTTCCCTGGCCACCCACCTTGCTGGTTATCAGCTACACACCTGAACAGGTTCAACTGCGGTTTTCATCTTCTATTGGCCACGGTTCTTCCCCTCGTTCCAACTTGGAGGATGCATCTGGTCTGCAGGCTTGACACCCTGTCCACGGGAAATGACAGAAGACTTAGACACATCAAATTGGGCTGGGATGTCAAGATGGGAGAAAGCTACCTTTGAGGGAAGTTTTCACATCTGCAAAGGAGAGGCTTTTCTCTCAGGAGAGGGAACATTATACACTTGTCTGGAGCAGAGAAGGATCTGAGAATCTACTCCTTGAGAGCATTGTAGATACTGAAGCATTAAGCAGCTGAGAAAAATGGCCACTGACTGAAGATTCTCTGAGGGACACAGTGAACACGTCCTCACCCACAAGATACCAGGTTGCTATGGTTCTCCAGCATCACATCTGGGTACGGGTCCTTCTGATTGGGGTCCAGGAGCTGCCACTCCTCCCACGTGAACTTCATAGCCATGTCGTCATATGTCGGGGATTCCTGTCACAACACGGTCCTGTTTAATATAAATTGTTTCCCTTCTACTGATGTAAGGAAGAAGGCATGTAAAGGAAGTTATTCTGTTATTTTCACCAAATAGGCTGCATTAATACAAGTAGTTTTTTTAAAAAAACACCTTGTAGTAGAAGGAAAACACTATTGGGATATTCTGCAATTATACATTCATAATTCTATTTATTCAACAAATGAGAAATTTGTATAATGCGTAGCCATTATATCCTCTTGCTAACCAAGAACTACATATACATAACTCTACATATATATACTTATTTGCCAAACACTATACACATATGGGTGATATCAAGATTAATAAAACATATTATTACATTCATCAAGGGCCTTCCCTGACTTGGTGGATCAGAATTCACCATGTAGAGACAAGAGATGCCAGAATTACAAGAGATGACATGTTTAATAAATGTGTTTAAAATGTTATAAAGAATAAAGTATTTTAGGGAATTCCCTGGCGGTCCAGTGGTTAGAACGCTGCGCTCTCACTGCAGAGGGCCCAGGTTCTATCCTTGGTTGGGGAACTAAGATTCTGCAAGTTGCACAGCACAGCCAAAAAAAAAAACAAACAGTCTACAGAACAGGAAACTATAGCGGGCCTTAAGCCCTACACACATGAATGCTTTTAAACCTCATTTTCTTCATTTATAAAATAGAGATTAAAATGATCCTTCCCTTGAAAAATAAGAATTAAATAAGAAACCTCTAAACCCCATAGAAATATTGACTGCATATTCATTCAAAAGTATTTATGGAGCATCTACTGTGTGCCAAGCACTATTCTTGGCCCAGAGATACAACAGTTAATAATAAAGTTAAAATCCTTTTTTTTTTTTTTATGTGAACCATTTTTAAAGTCTTCCTTGAACTTGTTATAATATTGCTTCTGTTCTTTGATGTTTTTGTTTTTCGGCCCCTAGGCATGTGGGATCTTAGCTCCCTGACCAGGGATTGAACTTGTACCCCTGCATTGGAAGGTGAAGTCTTAACCACTGGACCGCCAGGGAAGTCCCAATAATAAAGTCAAAATCCTTGGAAAAAAAAAAAGAACAGGAAACTATAAAGAGAAAATTGGTCAGATTTGAGGAAAAAAGTAAAGAAACATACACCTGTGGCATGTGTCCACACGAGTTAAAAGCTTATGTATAGGCCTTGAAGGGATAATTAGTGAGCTAGAAATTACCCAAAAGGCAACACAGAGCTACTGCAGTTAGGGACAATATTCCATAAGACCACAATAATTTGCAAGAGGGGCTCAGAACTCACTGACAGCTGTTCTGCTGAAAGTGAGGGTTCATTACAGTTAAAGGATACAGATTAACATCAGCCAAGGGGAGAGGCTTGAAGGGCAGAGCCCAGGGAAATTGCAAACATGGAACTTCCAGCTGCCCTCCCACAATGGAGTCATGGGCAGTGTGACTTTTTTTTTTCCCTTTACTGATTTTTTAATTGAAGTATAGTTGATTTACAATGTTGTCATAGTTTCAGGTGTACAGCAAAGTGATTCAGTTATACATTCATATACATATATTTATATATATATTCTTTTTCAGATTCTTTTCCCTTATAGGTTATTACAAAATATTGAGTATAGTTCCCTGTGCTTTACCATAGGCCCTTGTTGGGTTATTTATTTTATATGTAGTAGTGAGCATTACTTTCTTGGCATAAATGTGTGACCGCAGGCAGGGAGTACCACCAACCAGGGGAGCTCCCTGAACCCCGATGTCCAGAGGCTTAACTGGGGCTGGGTCACATCAGCCTGGTAGGACACCCACGTGCTTGACTTCAGTCTCCAGTCCCTGCAGAGGTCCACTGACACCATGGTATCCACAGCCTCCACCTTAAATCACATTGTGGGTGTGGCTTTTCCTTTTTCCCTTGCTGATTTTAGTCTCTATCCTTTCTATAATAAATGTAACTTGGAGGATAACAAGATTTCTGAGTTCTGTGAGTTCTTCTAGCAAATTATCAAACCTGAGGGGGGTCTTGGGGACCCCCCAAACAAAAGGGAACTTCCTCGTTTGATAAACATATATATATATAATTAAATATATTATTAAAAATATACTGCCTTTACTTTAAAAAAAATGACCCACTTGACTCATGGATACATTTTAAAGATGAATGACTACATATATATGTACATATATATATATATATATCATTTAAATGAATAATTGATTTTTAACTCAATCTCTAGTCCCGCTCCCTTCCCCATAGTATAAGGGATGGGGTGGAGAGTTCCACGCTTCTAATCATGATTTGGCCTTTCTGGTGACCAGCCCCATTCAGGAGCCTACCCAGGGTCACTTTATTTCACCCAGGAAATTCCAAGGGATTTAACAGCTCTGTGTCAGATGCTCCTATCACCCCCATCACTCAGGAAATTACAAGGGTTTCATGACCTCTGTGTCAGGAACCAGAGGCAGTGACTAAATATATATATTTCTCATTAAGGCTTTGGGATTAAATATCTCGCTCAGGAGCATACTCTATGTGTTAGGACTACAATCTGCACCCAGGTCTGCCTTTCTCCAAGCACATGACCTTAACAATGGTTGTATTCCCTTACCAGACACCCTCAGAATAAACCTTACCTCTCCTTGTTACTTCCTTAAAGGAGTTTACTACCCAGAACTCCCTTGGAGGATGGCCACGAAGTCACAGACGCAAAACCTGAACTTCTGAAATCATCCCTTATAACACTGTGGTACATGAAACCACTTTCTTCCACAAAGATAGAAACACACACAAATTGGTTCAGCCACTGTGGAAAACAGTATGGAGATTTCTCAAAAAACTAAAAACCGCAGGGAGAGAGGAAGGAATAAATTAGGAGTTTGGGATTAACAGATACACACTACTACATATAAAACAGATAAACAACAAGGACGTACTGTATAGCACAGGGAACTATATTCAATATCTTGTAATAACCTATAATGGATAAGTTCCTATACGGAACTGAATCACTTTGCTGTACATCTGAAACTAACACAACATTGTAAATCAATTATACTTCAATTAAAAAAAAAGAAACTAATAATAGAACTACCATATGACACAGCAATTTCATTCCTGGGTATACATCTAAAAAATGAACTCACTAATTCAAAAGGATACATGTACCCCTATGTTCACAGCAGCATTATTTATAATAGCCAAGATATGGAAGGAAACTAAGTGTCCATCAACAGAGGAATGGATAAAGAAGATCTGGTGTATATATATATATGATAGAATGCTACTCAGCCATAAAAAAGAATGAAATTTTGCCATTTGCAAAAACATGGATGGACTTTGAGGGTGTTATGCTAAGTGAAATAAGTCAGAGAAAGACAAATGCTGTATATCACTTATATGTGGAATCTAAGAAATAAAACTAGCGAATATAACAAAAAAGCAGCAGATTCACAGATACAGAGACCAAACTAGTTGTTACCAGTGGGGAGAGGGAAGTGGGGAGGGGCAAGATAGGGGTAGGAGATTAAGAGGTACAAACTACTATGTATAAAATAAATAAGCTACAAGGATATATTGTATAACACAGGGAATAGAGCCAATATTTTATAATAACAATAAATGGAGTTGACCTTTAAAAATTGTGAATCACTATGCTGCACATTTGAAACTTACATAATACTGTTCATCAAATATATCCCAATTAAAAAAAATTTTTTAAAGATAGAAACACACAAACCTCAGGCTCCATGATTGCCCCAAGAGCAGCAGATCTGAGGCTAGCACTTCCACAGCTTTCTACAGCCCAAACCCTGGAGCCTGGGTGAAAGATTTCTGGGGTAGGTCACCAACTTCCTGGATCATCTTGATCTCATCTTCCACCAAACATGGCCACAAATTATTCTCTGATGATGAGCTTCTGTGACTTTCCTGCATCCTCCCAGCTCACAGGGCCCCTCACCTCCCATCCTGTATCTCAAATATCAGGACTTGAGTTTGAGGCCCCAGGACCTTCATATCTGACTCTTTGCAACATCATTAAAGGAAAATGTGCACAGCCCAAATGCAGTGCTACTCAGGGGCAGAAATGAGTGAATGAAGCTTCTTAGAGGCATCCAGGGTATATTCCTTCTAAAGTCAACTTTTCCAACGAGCATCCATGGTCCTCCACTGAGGAAGGAACAGCTGAAGAGCTTCTACTTCATTTTTCAGCCTAAAGCACTTTCCATAAACGGAATCTCTCCTCTTGCCTATAGTGGCTATTTCTTATCTTTGTCCCCAAGGAAGCAACTACTTTTACAGAAAATACATGTGTTTGTGTGTATAGTGTCTGTGTACGTATATATGTATTTCCCTAAAGAGGGACTCACTTGAAGGACTGAAGATAAAGTAACATTCATTGTCTGTCCCAGTGGCCCAGGGATCCTGGGCCTCCAAATCTCCAGCTTCTCAACACAGACACACGTGGGCCTCCCCAGATACTGACCATATGACCCTTTGTTAACTGTCAAACCTGGAAAAGACACTACCATTTACTGACGACCAGACAGATCCCTCAGTTAGCCCAATATAAACTTGAATGGCATTCACTGACAAATACCACTGTTACGGGCTTAACTGTGTTCCCCCCAAATCCATCTGTTAAAGTCATAACCTCCAGTACCTCAGAATGTGACTATATTTGGAGATAAGGTCTTCAAAGAGGTAATTAAGTTTAAGTGAAGTTATTACAGTGGGTCCTAATCCAATATAACTGGTATAATGTGAAGACACGGGGAGAAAATGGCCATCTACAAGCCGAAGAGAGACCTTGGAAGAAATCAACCCTGCTGACACTGTGATCTCAGACTTCCAGCCTCCAGAACTGCGAGAAAAAAAATGTCTGTGGTACTTTATTATGACAGCCCCAGCCAACTAACACAACCACCACTGACCCCAGTTCTCCATCACTGAGACACACAAGGTAGAGCAACCCACTAAGACTCCAAACCCTGATGTTGGAACTCTCATTTGACAGACACGTACAACTGTGTACAGTAGGTGGTTACCTGTACTAAGGAGAAAGGAATTAGCCTTCAAACGTATACAAACGTTTGCCTAAAATACACAAAGATGGAGCATTGGAGAGTGCTAAATAAATGATACGGTGACTGTTTGGCAAACAGCACACTTAATAACTGTTAGCTATAGTTTTTATGAATGCGAGGGGTAGAGGAGTAGAGGATAGACTCTGGTATGGCTTTCTTAAAGAGGGCGACCAGGAATTCCCTATCCCATTAACGTTTTCATTTACCTGGAATGCCAACCTCTGAAAGGTGAGTTCAGCACCTGGTCCTCAGGGCAGGCTTGGGCAGCCCATTCGGGAACCCAGACGGACGATTTCACTGGGAAAGACGCCGTGACTGCCATGATAGGACGTGCAATTCACAAGAAGTGGAAGAGAGCTGCACTCCGAGTTGAAGAAGAATCTATTTCTGATGCTTTACTGAGGAGCATCTGTCCTGAATCCATCCTGTGAAAAGGCCACTACTTTGCATGTTTTGTTCACCAGCATATTCTGTGTCTACAACAGTGCCAGTGCTCAGAAATATATTTGTTGTAGTGAGTTACTCACACACCCAGAGTTTGGAAATTCAATTATGGGACAGCCACTCCATGGCAAATTTCCACTTTTTTTTTTCTTCCTTATAAGCAGGACTGTTTTTAAGCTGTATACATCATTATTGGATCAAGGGAAAGAACCCTAGGAATGGAAATAGAGGACAAGGGCCCCAGCCCCAGGAGAGAATGAATGATGAGGCTAAATCACGTCTCAATTCGTTGAGCTACAGAGGAGCTTAGATCTTTGAAATGGCGGCAACTCTAAAAGGTGATAAGCCTGTGGACAAATGTAAGGCTTGTTCTCCAAAACAGTCAAAGGGATCTCACCATCACCTGTCTCATGTACCAACCTCCATTTTAATTAATTTTATTTTTTGGCCGTGCCGCATGGCTTGTGGGACTTAGTTCCCCGACCAGCGGTCAAACCTGGGCCACCACAGTTGAAACTGCCAATTCCTAAACACTGGGACCGCCAGGGAACTCCCCAGTCCTCCATTTTTAGTGATGTTATTTTCTTCCATTAATTGGGCTTATTCTATGGATCCTAGTCCTTCTTTGATCTGCCCTTTTTATAGTCTGACAGGAGCCTCTATTCAAGAAACAAATGTTTCTTGGAATAATACTGAGCCTGAGAATTGCTTGCCAGTAGCTCCTTTCCTTCAGTGACAAAAATAAATTTGATTGGTTAGTCCATGAGGTCATTCATTCGCCTTCATTCATTTTTCAAGTCTACATATAATTCATTTCCTATTTTGCTATGTGCTGGGGAATATACAATTATCTATATACTGTCAAGGAATTTATAATCTAGGTGGATGTGAAAAATTTTTTTAAGTATCCATACCTTTTTCTATGTAAAATTAAGTAAATCCTTTCCCTTTCCCCCTCTGATATGTCCCTTAAACAGGAAATTATCAGGATACTTTGTTCCTTATACTATATGTCCTTTTCAACAAATGTAGGTGTACACATCCTTTGATTATCTTTGCCAGAGGGTAAAATTGCTATAGACATGAAACCTAGCTTTAAAAAAAGTTCCAGCTCAAGGGCGGCAAGGACTTTCTGTTAAGTTCATCACTGACATCATCTATAGGTCCTAGGACAGGACCAGGTCAAGGAAACAGTTGTTAAAGTTTTTCTGAGTGGTGTGTACAGGATGGGAACTATCTTCTAGGGCAAGAGCTTGGCTAATAGGTTATTCATGAATTTTGAGCTTTGTTCCTCCAGGTGAGATTTATAAAGTTAAGCATATCCAAACATGCTATGTTACATTATCAGATTAAATGTATTCAGTTTCCTTCTGAAGGACTTTTGGTAGACTGAAATAACAAACTGAATAAATTTAGAGCTGGAGAAATCCAAGAGTTAACCATATAATGATCCTGGGTGGGAAAAGAAGACCCATGTCCCCCAAACGAGGGGGGTGAACTGCATTATAACTTTAATCAATTATGTGCAACACAGACACCCTCCTTTGATTTAAAGCATTACTGACGTATCAATTAGGCATTTGATTCAAGGTATACTGTCCTAAAATGTACACTATGTATATAATCTTATATATGATTATGTTAGGATTGTGACAGAAATCTCTAAAAGATTCACTTTCACAGGGCTTATTTGCTTCATGAATTTTCTGATATTTTGCCAAAGACATTCCATAGTTGGTGTGTTCAGAGTTTTATTTCTATATGATTTCTCCTGCCAACCAATGAGGCAGAATGTACCACTGACAACCCTGCCACAGTCACTGCCTTCAGAGGTCCAACAATTTCTCTCCTGTGTAAACTCTCTGATACCAACTGAAGTCTTATTTCTGGGGAAGGATTTTTCCATGGTCATTACGTTTCTACCAACTATGTCCTCACTGACAGTATGTGACCTATGAAGCCCTGATAGGGTCTATCTTTCCACTAAAGGCTTTCCCAGTCTCTGTGTTTATACTGTTTGTCTCAGTATACACTTGCCAGCCACAGGATGATCTAGAAGGTTTTATTCAAGGGTTTTCCACCTTCACTGTATCACAGTTTATTTCTGTGTGTTTTCTGTGATGTAAAATATGACATAATTGATCACTGAAGGTGCTACCACACTCACTGCATTCATTAGGTTTTTCTTCTGTGCAAATGCTATTATCTGCTGACACTGCACCTGTGGCACCTGGCTGTCCCACAAGGGCTACTACATTCCTATCTGCTAGGAACCCATCACTGTGGAATGGAGTCTCAGCTGCCACAGAAGGTGTGTGCACGCTCACCACATTAACAGGGTTTTTCCCCTGTATGATATCACTCGAACGTGATGAGCTGGGACTCTCTGAGAAAGGATTTTCCAACTTGACTGAATCTCCACGTTTCTCTCTTGCATGCAGCATCCCTTTGTGGTACACGAGGCATGACAAGTGGGAGAAGGCTTTCCCACAGTCAGTGCATCCATAGGGTCTTTCTCCTGTATGAGTTCTCCGATGTCTATTGAGGCATGACTTATCCCTGAAGGCTTTCCCACAGTCACTGCATGCGTAGGGTTTCTCTCCTGTGTGAATTCTCTGATGGTTAATGAGGCCAGACTTGTGTGAACACGATTTTCCACATTCGGTACATACAAAGGGAGTCTTTCCAGTGTGAAATCTCTGATGTGAGATGAGGCATGTTTTCTGGCTGAAGCCTTTCCCACATTCAGTGCATACATAGGGTTTCTCTCCAGTGTGAGTTCGTTGATGTATGAGGAGATTGCCCTTCTGGATGAAGCCTTTTCCACATTCATTGCACATATAGGGTTTCTCTCCAGTGTGAGTTCGCTGATGCACAATGAGATTGCCCTTCTGAATGAAGGCTTTTCCACAATCACTGCATATATATGATTTCTCTCCTGTATGAGTTTTCTGGTGTGCATTAAGCTGTGATTTCCAGCGGAAGGCTTTGTCACATTCAGTGCATTCATATGGTTTTTCTCCCGTATGAGTTCTCTGATGTTCGATGAGCCGGGACTTCCTGGAGAATGCTTTGTTGCATAGACTGCACCCATGAGGTTTCTCTCCTGTATGAACTCTCTGATGATTAATGAGCCGAGACTTCTTGATGAAGCCTTTTCCACATTCCTCGCATATGTAGGGTTTTTCTCCTGTATGAGTTTTCTGATGAATAAGCAGCCGTGATTTCTTGGGGAAGGCTTTGTCACATTCAGTGCATGTATACCGTTTCTCTCCTATATGGGTTTTCTGGTGTTCAGTGAGCCTGGACTTTCTGGAGAAGGCTTTCCCACATATACTGCATCCATGAGGTTTTTCTCCTGTGTGCACTCTCTGATGATCGATGAGGCGGGACTTCTTGATGAAAGCTTTCCCACATTCAGTGCATAAGTGGGGTTTATTTATCTTCTGAGTTCCTAGATGCTTAATGAACTGTGAATTTGTGTTCATAGAACTTCCACATTCAGTAAATTTCATTTCACTATGAAATTGCTCATGCTTTGCATGGAGGAAGGATTCCCCATCTCCAAGAGGGTTCTTTACTCCATAGCTTCTGTTCTGGTTGACTAAACTTAAATTTGATTTCAGTGTTTTCCCATGAAAGTCCAACATATCATGATTTTGCCTTAAAGGAAAGTTACTTTTGCTCTGATGAACAATGTTTCCAAGTGCATTATGTTCGTGATATTGTTCCATTCTTTTTGGACATCTTTGATTTTGCAAGTCCTCCTGCAGAAGACAGTCATCTTTCCTCATTTCTAGGAAAGAAGAGAAGAATGAGTCTTCCCATAGCTTGGTACAGAGTGAAACTACTTAACAAACGCCTTTGTGTAGGCTGGCCCTTTATGGACAACACTATGACTTCAGTTTAAAGAAACTCCAGGGCTTCCCTGGTGGCGCAGTGGTTAAGAATCTGCCTGCCAATGCAGGGGACACAGGTTCGAGCACTGGTCCGGGAAGATCCCACATGCCGCGGAGCAACTAAGCCCGTGTGCCACAACTACTGAACCTGCACGCTACAGCCCGTGAGCCACAACTACTGAGCCTGTGCTCTAGAGCCCGTGAGCCACAACTACTGAACCCATGTGCCACAACTACTGAGCCTGCGCTCTAGAGCCCATGCTCCGCAACAAGAGAAGCCACTGCAAGGAGAAGCCCTCGCACCCCAACGAAGAGTATCCCCTGCTCATCACAACTAGAGAAAGCCCGTATGAAGCAACAAAGACCCAGTGCAGCCAGAAATAAATAAATAAAATAAATTAATTAAAAAAAATAGAAAAGCATTAAAAAAATATATCTAAAGAAACTCCAAGTAGAAAAGGGAACCCTCCTACACCATTGGTGGGAATGTAAATTGGTGCAGCCACCCTGGAAAACAGTATGGAGGCTCCTTAAAATAGAGCTGCCATATGATCCAGCAATCCCACTCCCAGGCATATATCCAGACAAAACTATAATTCAAAAAGATATATGCACACTGTGTTCATAGCAGCACTGTTCAGAATAGCCAAGACATGGAAACAACCTAAATGTCCATTGACAGATGAATGAATAAACAAGATGTGGTACATGTATACAATGGAATACTACTCAGCCATAAAAAAGAATGAAATAATGCTATTTGCAGCAACATGGATGGACCCAGAGATGATCATACTAAGTGAAGTAGGTCAGAAAGAGAAAGACAAGTACCATATGATATAACTTATATGTGGAATCTAAAATATGACACAAATGAACTTATCTATGAAACAGAAACAGACTCACAGACATAGGGAACAGACTTGTGGTTGCCAAAAGGGAGGTGGGTGGTGGAGGGATGGATTGGGAGTTTGGGATTAGCTGATGCAAACTATTATATATAGGATGGATAAACAACAAGGTCCTATTGTATAGCACAGGGAAGTATATTCAATATGCTGTTATAAACCACAATGGAAAACAATATGAAAAAGAACGTGTGTGTGTGTGTGTGTGTGTGTGTGTGTATATATATATATATATCTGAATCACTTTGCTGTACAGCAGAAATTAACACAACAGTGTAAATCAACTATACTTCCACTAAAAAAAAAAAAAAGAAACTCCAATATATGTTTGTTATCACTTGGACAAGGGTAAAATACAATAATGTAAACAAAGAAAATAAAAGGTAAAAACAGGGCATAAACGAGGTTAGAGCATTCAAAATGAGCAAATAGAGATTTGGCTGCTTTGTAATTGTAACCTTATAAATTATGCTGATAGTAAAATAAAATCAAGTTATTATGAGCACCAGACCACAGAAGACAGAGGGATATTTTTTTCCAAATGCTGTGGGACACATTCATACATGCATAAATCCTTAAATGCAAGGAATCAAGTATTATTCCTAATTATGTGACCTAGGCCACTGGATAGGTGAGTAGTGGTTTTTAATGAGATGGAGACTATTATTGAGGTTCACAATGTGGGGAAATCAAGCGTGCATTTCAAAGCATATCAACTCCAGGTGGGTTTTGGATATCCAAAACAGACATGAAGAATTCAATTGGCTATGAAGATCCTGAGAAAGGTCTTAACCATGTGGGAAAGGAGATAACAATGTGGGAATCATTTGTATATAAATATTATATATATAAGGATAGAGGACAGGATGGAAAATGTGTAGACTGAAAGTATCAATAGATGAAGGCGTGTGACCAAGTTTACAATTATTATAACATTAAGACTTTGGGTTTTAAAAAGCCCATGGAGGAGCACCAAACATTGACTATACCAATACTAATAAAGGAAATAAGTGATCCTATACTCAGGAAGCTACAAGACTTTTAGGAGCTCTATGCCAGAAACCAGGCCAAAGACCAAGTACATATATATCTTATATTACAATATCATACTAGGGAACTGGCATCTTTTTCATTCACCCTTTGTACTTGTATATATGGAACATTTAAATTGTTCCCATTTCATTGTAGTGATCCCTAAACCCACATCCTGCCATTAATAGCATTTTCTTTCAAAAGTCTGCATACCCATCTTGGTTTCTACCACTTAAGGGGTCCTAAAGGATCACACTTCTGATCCTGGACCAAGACTCTTGACAGTTTTGCCTGCCATTTGGCTTAGAACTACTGGATGTACTTAACTATAGCTCACACTGCTGCCACCCAGTTCAAAAGAAAGACTACATATCCAAGGATAATACAGATCAAATTCACAATGCCACCACTATACCTCAATTACAGGTGACGGTTGAACAAGGCGGGGGATAGGGGTACAGGCCCTCCATGTGGTCAAAAATCCAGGTATAACTTTATAGTCGGCCCCCTGTATCCAAGGTTGTGCATCTGAGGATTCAACCAACCTTGGATTGTGTAATACTACAGTATGTAGTCACTGAAAAAAATCCACATATAAGTGGACCCATGCAGTTCAAACTCATGCTGTTCAAGGGTCAACTATACTAACAAAGTCCAGAACAGCCTGGAAATAAAAGTTACATTACCAACTTTTACTCCATTTATCCATGTCCACACTCTACTCATTCCTCTACAAATACCTTCTAAAACTGGCCTTCAAGTGGCTTCAGGCCAATCTTTTGACCAAGTTCCTCAAGGCCTTGCACATTTCCAAATTCACACCTTCATTACTTGCCCTTCCTCATCTTTACTCAAATCCCAGATATGCCTCCTATATATCACGCTATCATTCTATGTCACTGTAAGCTCTGTTTCCCCTACATTTCTAAAGTAGTCCCCACCTTTACTGTTCATTTAGACAATTTAGTTCACATAACCCCGAACTATAGCAAAGATGCTGCATTCAAAAGAGGAACTTCCACATATTACCTGCAGATTTATCCTCTGTTTGTTACTAAAATCTTACTCCTAGAATGTACTGATTTATTTCTCACTAATCTCCTCTAGCACACATTAAGTCTGTGGTTCACCAAGTAGGTTCAAGAGGGCCTGCTTACAACATTATGTATAGACTAGTCCAGGCCGTCCACCCCAAATCTACCAAAAATACACACTCTGAAAATAAGAGGTCCTAGTACATGTATTAGGAAACCATGCATTTCACAAATCCTCATCTTCCGGGCTGCTAGTGGTCCAAGGCTCTTCTTTTTTTTTTTTTTTTTTAATTCTACCTTGCATGTATGTAATCTCTACTCAAAAGAATCTTTCTTCCTTTCTTTTTTTTCAAATCAAGGTATAATTGACATACGACATTATATTAGTTTCAGGTGTACAACATAATGATTTGATGTTTGTATACATATAGCAATTTTTTTCAGTTCTACTGTTTTTATTTTTCAATTTTAATTTTTTATTATTTTTGTATTGAAGTATAGTTGATTTCCAACATTGTGCTAGTTTCAGGTGTACAGCAAAGGGATTCAGTTTTATATATATATATATATATATATATATATATATATATAAATCCTTAGTATAGGATTTCTATAAATATATTTATTTATATATTTATATAAATTTACTTCTATAAATATATTTATATAAATTTATTTCTATAACTATATTTATTTACATATTTATATAATTTCTATTATTATATTTATTTATATATTTATATAAGTTCATTTCTGTAAATATATTTAGTTACATATTTAGTTATAGTTATATAAATTTACTTATATAAATATATTTATCTATATGAATCCTCCTTATTTTTATATATATACATATTCTTTTTCAGATTATTTTCCCTTATAGGTTATTACAAAACATTGAGTATAGTGCCCACAATTTTTTTTTTAATCCAAGTCTCTTCTTAATCTGTACTCATCCCATAGGAGATCTCAATCTGTCCACATTTCTAACTCTAGTCCTAAATCCTTGGGTAGATCCAAATGCAACAGAGCATTTGCATCCAAGGTGATGTGAACAAACACGTCTAAATTACAATGGCCAAAACAAAACTCCTGATTTCTCAACCCACATCTCCTTCTCCATACACCTTCTTCATCTCAGAAATGGCGACTCCACTCTTCCCCAGACTCATGCCAAGAACCTTAGCGTCATCCTTCAGTTGTATTTTTCTTTCAACCCATTATCTACTTCAATAGGAAATGCCTTCTCTCCTTTATAAATATATTTCCAAGCTCACTAACCCTCACCCCCTCTACCCAGGTTGAAGACAAGCATTCTGTCTTATACTACAGCAATGGGCTACACTGACTGGATTTCAGGCTTCAACTTCCCTTCTACAAAGTAGTCAAAGTGATCATTTTATTTTATTTTTTAAATGTTTTATTTTATATTGGGGGTATAGTTGATTTACAATGTTGTGTTAGTTTCAGGTGTACAGCAAAGTGATTCAGTTATATATATATATATATATATATTCTCTTTCAGATTCTTTTCCCATATCGAAGTGATCTTTTTTTTTTCTTTTGGCCGCACCACGCAGCACGTGGGATCTTAGTTCCCCGACCAAGGATCGAACCTGCACCCCCTGCAGTAGAAGTATGGAGTCTTAACCACTGGACCACCAGGGAAGTCCCACAAAGTGATCATTTAAAATATAAATTATATTATGCCCTACTGTTTTCTCATTTGATTGTTTTTAAAAAATGAAGTCCTTGGGAGTTCCCTGGTGGCCTGCTGGTTAGGATTCGGGGCTCTCACTGCTGTGGCCCAGGTTCAGTCCCTGGTTGGGAAACTGAGATCTTGCAAGCTGCACGGTGCAGTCAAAAAAATTAATTAATTAAAAAAAAAATCATGGACTTCCCTGGCAGTCCAGTGCTTTAAGACTTCGCCTTCCAATGCAGGGCGTGTGGGTTCAATCCCTGGTCGGTGAGCTAACATCACAGATGCCTTGCAGCCAAAAAACCAAAACATAAAACAGGAGCGATATTGTAACAAATTCAATAACGACTTTAAAAATGATCCACATCAAAAAAATCTTAAAAAAACAAACAAAAAAATCAAGTCCTTGAAGTGGCCCTGAAAGGTCCTACATGACCTGTCTACTCCAAACTCCACCTACTACCTCACTGCCGTCATCTCCGTACTTTCTCCATCCACTGTCCATCTCACTCACTCCACTGTACTCACACAGGCTTCCTCCAGATTCCTAAAACATGCTCCTGCCTCAGGCTACTGACCTTGCTATTTTGTCTTCATGGAATGCGATTCACCCAAGGGACCTACCCACATCGCTGATATAGCTGCTTTAAGGCATCTTACAGAGACATTCCCTTTCCTAAAGGATGTAAGATGAGGGGGCCTAAGCTAAATTCCTAGCTGCCAAGAGCACAACGTAGCCCCCTCACACATGGCTGCATTTGCTGGAAGGGCTGGAAATGAAGTTAATGATCAGTCATGCCCAGGGCGATAAGGCCTCCTTTAAAAATTACGGGGTTCAGAGAGCCTACAGATGGCTGAACAGAAGGAGGTGTTGGGAGAGCATCACACCCAGAGAGGCCATGGAAGCTCCACGCTCCTTCCCCGTACCCTGTGCATCTCTTCCACCTGGCTTTTCCTGACTTAAATCCTTTCATAACAAACTGGTGATCTAGTAAGTAAAATGTTTCTCTGAGTTCTGTGTGCCACTCTAGCAAATGAATTGAACCTGAGGAGGAGGGAGTCTTGGGAAGCTCCGGTCTACAGCCAGTTGGTCAGAAGCACAGGTAACAATATGGACTTGTGTTTGGCATCTGAAGTGGAGGTCAGGGAAGTCTTGTGTGATGGAGCCCTTAACCTGTGGGATCTCATGCTTTCTCCAGGCAGACAGTGTCAGAATTTAGTTAAACTGTAGGACACTTAGCTGGTGTCACAGAGAATTGCTGGTGTCAGAAGTGCCGTGAGTGTGGCAGTGGTGTGAGAACAAAGAAGAAACACAAGAGGAGGACTGAGGTTTCTCGAGCACAGCCAGAATATATGAAGAAAGAAACAGAAGGTACTAGAGACTGAACGTTTATGTTCCTCCCACAATTTATACGTTGAAATCCTAACCTCCAAAGATGGCGTGAACGTTAGGAATGGAAATCAATTATTATCCAAAGGGGCAAGAAGGTGCAATTGTCAGAAGACAGCACTGAAATCAAAACATCTCTGTTTAGAGAGAGGTGTGGAAGGTTGAATTTCATAGCAAGACAAGTAGAAGGAACAGGTAGTGATACAGTGCTGGGGGAAGAAGGATGGGAAGATTTGAGAATTCTAAGATTTGAGAATTCTAAGAAGAAACTTAGAGGAAAAATAAAAAATCAAGACCCAGGTGAAATAAATAGGGATCAAATCCTAGAAGAGATATGTTCCTCGACACCACTAAAAGAAAAAGAGCTCTTCGGTGGAGGCTATGCTTCCATGTCCTCAGACATACACAGCTGTGATATCTCTGAATGATTAGAATATGACTCCTTTGGCCGCTCAATGCTGGTTCTCTTACTCACCTGGACAGATTTGACTGTGGATTTCATCTTCTACTGGCCACGGTTCTCCTCGTTCCAATCTGGAGAGAGCATCCGGCTTGCTGGCTTGATACCCTGTTCGTGGGAAACGACAGAGAGACAGACTCTTGAATTGGGCTGTGGTCTGCCAACATGGAAGAATGTTACATTTTACGAACTATGCAATTTGCGGCTCAGCAAAGGAAAGGCTCATCTCTCAGGAGAGGGCACGTTATACTCTAGTCTGGGGCCAGAGAAGGAACTGAGACTCATCTACCACTTCAGGGCACCATGGACACTGCAAAACTTTCAGAAGCTGAAGAAAGAGAGGCCACTGACTGGGGACTCTGAGGGACCAAGGGGAGCTGTTCTCACCAATGGACAGCAGGTTGCTATAGTTCTCCAGCATCACGTCCCGGTACAGGTCCTTCTGAGCAGGGGCCAGGAGCTGCCACTCCTCCCACGTGAAGTCCACGGCCACATCCTCCAGTGTCAGTGATCCCTGTAACAACACGGTCCTGTTTAATATGAGTGTTTCTCTCGTTACTGAAATGGAAGGCAAGTGAAGGAAGTTGTTCTGCTCTTTTTCACCATTTAGGCTACATCTATATACGGAGGTGCTTTGATTTTTATTTATTTTTTAATTTTTTAAAAAATTTGGCTGTGCTGCGAGGCTTGGGGGATCTTAGTTCCCTGATCAGGGGTTGAACCCAGGTGACTGGCAGTGAAAGTGCCAAGTCCTAACCACTGGACCACCAGGGAATGCCCCTGATTTTTTAAAACTACATTGTCATAGAAGCAAAATCTATCCATGTTCTAACTTATGTATTGCAAAATATTCTGTAATTATACAGTCAACCATCATTCAGCAAATCAGAAGTTTCTGTGATAAGTAGTCATTAATCCTCTTGCTAAACTAGAAACATATACAATATATATTTAAAACATTTGCTGTATATATATATATATACATATATATTTTTGTAGCGAGTACATATTTGCCAGGTATTAAGTATATTCTAATGACATCGGGACAAACAAAACATATTCCTACATTCACCAGGAATCTTCATAACCATTATCAGAATCAACCATGAAGAAACTCCAGACGCTATAATTAAAAGATACAACGGGGGGCTTCCCTGGTGGCGCAGTGGTTGAGAGTCCGCCTGCTGATGCAGGGGACACGGGTTCGTGCCCGGGTCCGGGAAGATCCCACATGCCGTGGAGCGGCTGGGCCCATGAGTCATGGCCACTGAGCCTGCGCGTTCGGAGCCTGTGCTCCGCAACGGGAGAGGCCACAACAGTGAGAGGCCCCGCATACCACAGGAAAAAAATAATAATAATAAGATACAACATATTAAGTATGTTTTGTATGTTAGGAAGAATAAAAACACCTTTCTAAAACATATTAAAAGAATGAGAGACTAGTAAAGAACATTATTCAAAGTAAGAAAATAAATAGCATCCTTCAAAAAACACACAAGTACATATATACATAGGTACATTATTTATATTTACATTTCTAGTCAGGTTCACAACATATCAGATACATTGAAGAGATAATAAACAGGAAGGTAGATATGAAGAAATTACTCAAAATGCAGCACAAGGACAAAATGATGGAAAATATAAAAGAGAGAATAATAAATATAGAGGATAAAGTGAGGTCTCACATTCCCAGCTCAGTTTATGAAAAAGTAAATACAGTAATGGAAAGGCACTACCCAAAGACCTAAGAGCTGAGTTAGATGCACCCACAAACATCCATACAGACACAGATGTACACACAGCTCAGTGACTGGAAGTACACACTCTTGCACATTTGTTAAGCGACACCAGGGGATTAGGAAAGAAGCGTAGGAAGAGGACTCTTACTTTTTCACTAGATGTACTTTGTCATCACTGGAGTTTTACAAATGTATTCACGCATATTTGTATTATGAAATTTTTTAAAGGTAATGAAAGATGAAGCAGTAGGACTTGGCTTTGAACACAGAGAGGGGAAGTGGACTACCTTCAATAGCTGGAAGTTCTTTTTTTTTTAAATTTAAGTATCATTGATTTACAGTGTCTCAGATGTACAGCAAAGTGATTCAGTTATACATATATATATTGAATATGTCTATTCTTTTGCAGATTCTTTTCCATTATAGGTTATTATAAGATATTGAATATAGTTCCCTGTGCTACAGAGTGGGTCCTTATTGTTCATGTATTTTATATATAGTAGTGTGTATCTGTTAATCCCAAATTCCTAATTTATCTCCCCTTGCCCCTTTCCTCTTTGGTAACCATAAGTTTGTTTTCTATGTTTAATAGCAGGAAGTTCTAAAGCAAACCCTGAGATCGCAACAACTTTACCAGACACAGATACTTTCAAGTCCCTCCTGCCAAATCTGTACTCAAACACCTGTTTGATCACCTGTTCATACGGGACCTTGGAAAGTCATGCCACCCTTCCATTTTCTTATGTCATCTAGGTTTTACTCCCAAGCTAACCCTGACCACTACAAGGTTGGGTCCATGGGTCACCTTGCTATGGTCCCATGAAGCACTGTGCCCGCTGAGTTTTCTTGGTCTATTTCCAAAGGGATCTCTGGAGAACCAGCTTTTCATTTATGAGAAGGTTGTAGTTAAGGACACTGTCTGCCATATCACCTCTAGGATGAACCATTTGAAAAGTCCCAAGACCTGAGTGCCATGAAATATACAGTGACATCCTCTGAGGAACTGGTCAGCTTTCTCCTCAGAGTCAATGTCTATCCCATCATCATCAGGAGTCTCTGGCTGTGATGACCGTCAGAGCTATTAGACATGAGTCGACAGTGCATGTAACCCACTGGATACTCCAATCACAGAAGATATTCCAACATTAGTCATTTAGTGTAGGTCCCACAAACAATATATTTCTGATGCTACTTTGCCTTGATGTTGAATTTAAATCTAAATTTATTTCTGCACAAATTCTAGTTTTCCAATTTGTTATTTCTATTGAATTCAATTGCATTTTAAAGTCCCCCCAGAAATCAATCACAGAATGAAGGAAAGAATAAGACAAACCAAAAATCACCTGGTCCTTGATCATTTTCATCTGTTATTGGGAAACAGCCAAAGCTAGGATGTCTCCTGAGCCTCTTCTTGAACTGCCCTAAATTTCTGGTTAGAAATCTTAGTCTCCAGGCAGTGATGTCCCCACAAATGATGATATCCAGGTCGTGAAACCTTCTCACATCACATGATGTATCTTGCTCCAGGAACCACGACCTGTGAGCTGAAAAATAAATTCACTTTGAGTGTAAATTTCCTCTGGACCCAGATGTTGTCACTGCCACCGTCACCCACCTGATTTCAAAGCCATCTGTTCCTTTATTTGGGGTCCCAGAGGCTATTACACCCTGGAGCAATAAAATAGAAGATTGTGAATGTGTGGGTACTGTTTCTTCCTTCTGTGAAGTGGAAGTGGGGTGAATGTGAAAGGGGAGATGGGAAAGGAGAACCAGCACAACACGATGCCCCCGCGGCAGGGGAATTATCACAGACCAGTTTTTGGAAAGAGAACATATAAAAGGTGAGGACCTGGACAGCTATTCCTTGGAAACCATGTGTGCTCATGGACCTGTTTAAAGTCATTGAACCATCTTCACTAATCGTCATTATGTGAAAGAAACAAACAAAGGAAAACCAAGAAAAAAATTAAGGCATATACAACAAAGATTACTATTTGTGGATATATACACATTTAGTAAAAGTATAAAAACATGCATTATATAAAACGAGTTCAAGGAATGTGATTACAATAAAAAACCACTGAATTGTATGCTTTAAGTGGATGAATTGTATGGTGTATGAATAAAAAAAAAGCTGTTATTAGAAAAAAGCTATGAGTAGAACTCTAATTATATGCTTACTAAAATATTTACAGGAAATGTAGATGAGGGACAGGGAACCACACCCTTATGTAAATGCAGAATCATAACCTGTTCTCAGAAGTGATAAATGAATATTTAAGCATTTAAATTCTATCTAAATGAATGCACATATTGAGTGATTCCAGTCATTAATGGAACAGGTTTTTCTCTTGGTATCTGTAGAAATTCTTAAAAAACAACTCTTACAGAAAAAAAATTTATGATATATTTATTAGTAATGTTTATGATAGGAAATTAAATGATGAGGCAAATTGTACTAAAATTTCGGCAGTTTATTGGAATTGTGAAAATCAAGCATAGAAAAATGAAGACTAAAAGGAACTATATGGAAAATTTAACAAACGTTATCGTTGGAGAATAGAATTGGGGTAATAGAGATGTTATTTTACTTGTGCTAGAACAACTCTGAAAGGAAATATTTACAAGTGTGTGTATGCACACACGCAGTAAACTTGCAGGAAGGGCAAAATCCTCATCTTTAGTAGAAACCTTACCACTTTACGTGTGCTTAATCCTCGATCTCCAGCAACGCTTTCATTTCTACGGGGTCGAGAGAAGATGTGGAAAGCCAAAGGCGATTGGCAAACGAGGCCTTGGACTTGAGGAACTGAAGGAGAAAGTCACGTTTGAAAACACCCACCCACCGACCAGCTTCAGCTCTCACAAACTTCTCAACGACTGACACACCTGGACCACCCACGGCAACCACTGGTCACATACACTCGGAATAATCCCGAAACCTGGACTAGATGCCCAGGTTCGCTGACCATGAGACCCCCACTCCTGCCATTGAGCCCGCTACTAAATCCCGACTCCAAACCAGACACCGCTTTCATTGACAAAAGTCATTCCCTACCGCAGTCCTCAATCACAGAGCACTGCAGACAGACACAAAACTCTGATTACGGACTTTCAATCCTAGATTTCGACTGGCCTGTAATCACTAACACCAGAATCCTTCAGGACTGACTCCGTCACCCCAATCATAAATACCCCAGTCACCGACTCCCACTTGCTTCCTCTCCCTCTACGGACCCCACGGCTCTACCCCACCCCGACGCCCACAGACACCTCGTTTCCCTCATCCTGTTCCACGCAGAGATCCACACACGGTCCCGATTTTCTCCTGATCCCACCGCTACCTCCTAGAATACGCACTTCCGTGAATTCTTTTACTGTTGCGCCTTCGCCCAGCCTCCGCGCCGGACTACGGCGGCCGACGAGGGCCACGCAGCGTTTGTACGGAGCAGGCACGGAGATCATGTCTGCGCCCATCTCGCCACGGATCCCGGGGCCGCCACCTTTCAGGACTCGCCGTACAGAAAGCGAAGTGGCAGTTTTTGTCCAAGTAGCCACGGAAGGCACGGAACGGATAAAAGCCATCCAAAGTACCCCCACTTAAACCCTGCGCCGCAAACTGCACGGATTTTCAGAAACTCGAGCTCACACAAGGGAAACGGGGTAGGATACGTCCGCCTCAGCGGGCTGGGGGGAAAAGTAATCCACTTTGCACGAAGATTGGGAAACGACACAGTGGGCACGGCCATCTTAGAAATTAGGTGTCCGTACAAAAACCAACAAACAGCCAAAGGAAAAGGAGAAAACATATAAGACGAAAGGCAAATACCCCGAGGACGCTTCTGGCTCAATGTGGACGGTGATAGGATGACTTTAAGGACAGAAAAGAGTCTGGAGAAGCACTCGCGGTAACGGGGACAGCATAACGCCGTCAAAGAAAGTAAAAAAAAACAAACCAGCAACTGGCAGAAGCCTAGCAAACATTTGGGGGTGGAACATGGTTACCGCCCAGTGAAGGGGAGGAGAGTAGTCATGAGCCAATGGGAAGAGGGAATCCAGGGGTGGGGTGAGTTTTTCACACGTGACACCCCGCTTCCCTTCTGCCAGCGGTGGAGCCAATAACAAGTGCGGAGCTTTCTGAGAACCAAAAGGCCAGAAATTCTGTAAGGAGTAAATAAGACAACTCCAGGGAGAAAAAAAAGTTGTACAAGAAAGGAAAAGTAATCATAGTATACTAGTGGCTGAACTATATGTAGTATTTACATAGTCATCATAATGTAAACACTAAATCTGATCCAACCATAATTAAGATATAACTCTATTGGAAGAATGGGAAAAAGGAAATGCTTGTGTGAAAAGGGTTGTTTCTGTTTGTAGGGAGAGTTGTTTGAAGCATCCTTCAGGACACCACGGACAGTACCCCCAAATGAAAACTCCATTATCATCACGTGAAAATTAATAAACAGAAACCTCATTTAAAATGGAGTTGGTAGGATGAACTCCACCAAACTTTTGTTGTGAGAAGTACCCTAGGGTAGAAGAAACAGTTTTCCTTTAGTTGGTATTCCTTTTGTGCAGCTACTTTGGAAAACAGTCTTAGAGTTCCCCAAACAGTAAACATATTTACCATATGATCCAGCAATTTCACTCCAGGTTTATATCCAAGAGAAATAAAAGCATATGTCCACACAAAAACTTGTACACAAATGTTTACAGCAGCATTATTTATAATAGCCAAAAGTGGAAACAACTCAAATATCCATCAACCGATGAAGGGAAAAATAAAATGTGCTGCATCCATACAACAGAATATTATTCAGATATAAAAAGGAATGAAGTACAGAAACATGCTACAACATGGATGCGCCTTGAAAGCATTATGCTAAGTGAAAGAAGCCAGTTACAAAGACTAAATATTATGACTGAACTTATGTCCAGAATAGGTAAATCTATAGAGACAGAAAGTAAATCAGTGGTTGCTTAGACATGGGGAGAATGGAAGTTGAATTGATAGTTATAAATATCCACAGTATGATTAAGAAGAAGATAACCAACCTAAAACAGAAAAAAATAATACCAGTAAATAAACAATTAATAAAATAAAATAATATTTTTAGTCGCCCTTAGGTTGGGCAAAATTAAAAGGTTGATGAGGTGGTTAGAAAATAGGCACTCTGATAGAATTAGCCCTTTTCCCCATATATAAAATGAAGGTAATATTTATGTCCACCATCAATGGCTTTCAGAATATTAAGAAAGATAATGCAATTATTATGCATGAACATGTCCCCTATTCAAAAAAAATGTGTATACGCTTAACAAAAACTAGCTATTACTTTTCAGTTGGAGTTCTTGGAAGAAGCTGGATAGCAGCCAGTAAAGTGTATTCACTAACAAAACATGTTTGGACAACAATCTGGAAAAATCTATCCAATTAAAAATTTTCCTTCTCTTTGACTCAACAATTCCAATTCTAATAATTTCTTCATGAGAAAAATTATATGAAAACATTTGAATTGACAGAAAGCCTGCACAGAAATTTCTACCAACAATTTCTGGTCTTCCACCAGAAATTTCACCACCTTCCACCTCAGTCAGAAACATAACCCCTCCCTCACTATTAGCTCCACCCTCTCTACAGCCCTCTCACCTTTCACCCTGGAGGTGTCACCAAACTTCCACCACCAATTTTGGCTGAAGAAGATCTTTTCCTTCAACTAAATTTGTTTACTCTGTGCCCACAGTGAGGCATGCTACCTTCCTCTACCACCTTGGCTTCTCCAGACCCTAAACCTTTCTTCAGAAGCATTCCTGCAAGTCGCTCCACCTGCTCCCAACTCCCTAAAGGAAGACTCCTTTTCCCTTACGGATTTGAGCACCTTTTTCAGCATGGCTGCGCCCGCTATGATGTTATATAGCTTTGTAAGGTACCAGTTGCAAAGCGGAGGCAGACATCTTTGGGCTTGGGACACCTTACCGGGAAGAGACCTGAATCCGGTGGAGATGGGCTAGAGCATGCGTATTACCCTTTGCGACGCTAGCGATTGACATAACGCAGGCAAGTTTTGTGGGGCAGGAAAAGTGGTTGTACGGCTGGTTTTCCAAGATGGCGGGTCCCACATAAATCAGCTAACAGGGCGCCGCCATACTCTGTCATAGTGTCTTTGTCTAAAAGAGGCGAAAGTTAAACGGCCTCTTGGCCGGTGGAAGGACGCCCCGGGGTGATGGTTGGCAGCCTGCAGATTCGGGTGCTACAGAGGATAAACTTGACCTGCGAGGTGGAACAGCCGGGTTTGTGAATCTGAAGAAAGTAATGGACTGTCCCTATTTGTACCCACCCAGCTGGCGCGCGAAGGATCTCTTAAGGGGTCTCAGTTTCGCGTTCTGGGAGCAGAATCAGGTTGAGCTTTGCGGAGGTAGGGGAGGGATACGGGAAGTCTGTGGGAGGAGCAACACCTTGTAGTGCAGGGGATGAGGGAGTTATAACTCCCGTTATTGAGGGAGTAGGATGGTAGGAAATGGGGCAGCCCTGGGGATGCTCAGGGTATTGGAGTAGCATGCAGAAAGATTGGGATGGCTTGGGGTTAGCATTTATAGGAGAGGTCAGTGACTGGGCGGTCTTGGAGGCAAATCAGTGTTTGGCATGATTTAGGGTGTGGGCTAGTGATTGGGATGCACTTAGGGGACAAGTCTGTGATTGGGGCATCTTTCGGGGAAAGGTTGATTGGGGGTGAATGACTGGTCAGTGATCGGGTATCCCTTGAAGGAAGTCAGGAATTGGGGTGTCTTTGAGGGTGTGTCAGAGCCTGAAAAGGTCTTCTGGGGGAAGATCAGTTCTTAGGACAGCCTTAGAGGGATGTCAGCGATTGGAGCATCCCAGGAGGGTCAGTGACTGGGGAATCCTTGGTACATAAGTCAGTGATTGGGACGTCTTTGGGAAGGTTCACTAATGGGAGTGTCCATGAAGGGAGGTCAGTGATTGAGACATACTTGGTTGGCAGTTCAACGTGTTTGATGTCCTTGGCTTAGTGAGTGTTTGCGATGTACTTAGGGGAGGGGGTCGGTGATTGGGGTATCATTCCCCAAATCACCCCAAGGCCAGTGAATGGGGTGGCCTTGTGGGGAGGTTAGTGCTTGGGGCAGCTTTGTTTCTTTTCTTTGAGGGTCTCCAGTGGTCACTGAGAGTCACGGGGATCTGGGTGTTTGGGTCTGGATAGGCTAATGATAATCTGTTAGAAGTCATGAACTATGAAGTAGCCATGTGGCCCATATTTTGGGTATGATGTAGTTAGGCATTGTTACCTGAGAGATTTATGGGAGTTGGAGCTTGAGCAGTCTCTGCATTTTGGAGGGCTTTGGGGGTTTTAAGGCCCATTGACTTCTCATAGACTACATTAGTGCCTTCTTCAAAACCTGCTTTCCAACATCCTCTGTCCTCTAAATCAAGTTCCAACCCCCTGGGCCGCACAGCAGGAGATGAGCGGCGGGCAAGCGAGCGAAGCTTCATCGGCCGCTCCCCATCGCTCACATTACCGCCTGAACCACACCCCCCTTCCGTGGAAAAATTGTCTTCCAGGAAACCGGTCCCTCGTGCCAAAAAGGTTGGGGACCTCTGCTCTAAATCACCTCCTCCTCTCACTGTCTCCACGGTGCTTTGTAATGGCCAAGATCTAAATAAAATCTAAGGTAAAATGCTTTTACGAAAGATGTGGTATCTGGCCCTCTAGTTTTCAAATTTACCGCATATTTCTCTAGGATCCTCCCTTTCTGGACCTTCTGATGCACGAGAGGACATTCCCACATCCAAAATCTTGATAGCCAGAAATACACGTTGTTAAAATTTTGATATGTTTCCTTTTCCAAACTTTTCTGTTACTCATTTTATTACAAAGATGTGATAACACTGCATAAATGGCTTATAACTTGTCTTTTTAAAGAAACTTAACCTTCAAAAAAGAAAGTTAACCTTATACGATAAAATTGTTCCAGATTACTGACTTTTGGTACAAAGTCTTATTGATAGCTGCACAGTATTCTATAATGTGGATCTCGTTGCAATGGTGACTGAAGTTATATTAAATCTTTGCAATAATTTGGATAGACATGACTTTAAAGTATCATATAGATCTGGACATTGCTCGTTAAGTTTATTCCTAGATCTTATCTATATTTGCTGCCGTTACAAATAGCTTCTTTCCCTTTAACTTTTTTTTTTTTTAATATTTATTTATTTACTTGGCTGTGCCAGGTCTTAGCTGTGGCGTGCGGGATCTTCATTGTGGCATGCGGGATCTTTTTAAGTTGCGGCATGCAGGCTCTTAGTTGCAGCATGCAGGATCTAGTTCCCTGACCAGAGATTGAACCCGGTCCCCCTGCATTGGGAGCGCGGAGTCTTAACCGCTGGACCACCAGGCAAGTCGCTTCCTTGAACTTTGAATTACTTTTATTTTATAGGTATAAAAGTAGATGATTAAACTTTTTTTTTTCATTTCCTTACTGAACTCTTATTATTACTAAAGTGTTTAAAGTGATTCTTGTAGGTTTTCCAGGTAAGCAGTCAGCTGCAGTTAAGTTTAACTCAGAGAAAAGAATAGGGACTTTGGATTTCGGCAGACCTAGGTTTTTCTCCATATTCTGCCACTTACTATGTGAACTTGGGCATTTCTCAACCTGTGATTCTTTTCCCATTTGTTTAAAAAAAAGCTCAGTACTAACTACTCATATAGTTAGAGTACCTAGCACATAGTAAGTACCCAAGACACGTTTTAGCAAGCAGTATTCCAGTATATATATACCATTTCTCTGGATTTTAGGCTTTTAAATTTTTCTTCTTTTTTAAAATTTCTTTATATAATGGTCCTTCTCTAAATGTAGATCTAGTTTTGAATAATTTTAGCACAATTACATAATTTAATGAAGATAGCTTTGTTGTTGATGTTTATTTATTATAAAATAGTTAATGTTTGTTGTAAAATAAACCATCAAATAATACATGTTACTTGTTTTCTTTATCACATTAACCAACCACCTGAAGAAAACATAATTAAATTTTAGATTTTTATATGTGTGTATATCTAAAATACATACACACATACAAATAAGGACGCACACAACTCAGAAAAATATTATGCTCCCAGTTATAGTTTATTACAGCAGTGAATTTCTGTAATCCCCCAGGTCTTGTCTTCCTGGGATGAAGTAGTTCCAATGAAGGAAGGAACTGAAGGTACCAAGATCAACATTACATCCTTCACCAGAGACTCCGTACTGGAGCTTCAGGGAAGAGACCAGAATCAACAATAGAACAGATATTAGAGTTGCTGGTTGTTCCTAAGGGCTCCAGAAAATGTCCAAGTCCCAGGTGAGTTGGTTTTTTTTGTATATTTATTTTCCATTTGGCTTTCCAGTAGATTTTAGGAGGTTAAATACATATATTTAAAATATATGTTTATTCAATATTTACGAAGACTACACTATACCAGATCAGCATGAAAAGATAAGTGTCAGAATTCAGGAAAAAGGACTGAGACAAAAGATCAACTTCACAGTAAGGACACAATGAGAATATGTAAGTCATATGTTTATACAAATTGTTTAAAGTTAACACATAGATTATAGCCTGCGAGGCTCTAAATATTTAATAAAATTGAGCACAAACTTGTCTCTAGTATCCCCTGTTCCAGTTATCTATTGCTGCCTAACAAGCCACCCCAAAGTCTAGTGGTAAACGTTTATTTTGATCATCCTCATGGATTCAGTGGGTCAGAAAGTGAGACAGGACCCTATGGTGATGGCTTTATGTTTTTGGGTTACAAAGACCACCCTCAGGTTCAGTGATTTACAAGAAGAACTCAACAGTACTCAGCAATGCAGTTATAATCACAGTTATGGATTATTACAACAAAAGGATAAAGATTAAAATCAACAAAAGAGGAAGGTGCACAAGGCCAGGTCCAGGAGACACCAGGCAGAAGCTTCCAGTTGTTCCCTCTCAGATGGAGTCATGTGAACATTGTTTTAGTTTCCCAGCAATGATTTGTAACAACACATATTGAGTATTGCTAATTAGTGTCTAGGCTTTTTATATGAGGTTGGTTACATAGGCAATGGCTGACCTTAGTGTCCAGCCCTTTCAGAAGTCAAGTTGCTACAGTGTGGCCCAAGGCCTCCACCATAAATCACATTGATAGCAATAGACTATTTGGTGTGGCCCAATGCTCCTGTGTAAACAAAGATATTTCAAGGGCTTAGAGGTTACTTCCCATAAACTGGCAAGAGCCAGACCTTTCTTTGGCATGTGCAGGATATGGACAATACAGACTTTCTGTGCTAATCCTTTACTGTACGGCTTGTCTTACACACCATGATGTCTGGAACTTCAGCTGGGAAGACTCAAAAAGTTGGAGGCTGGAATCATCTGGAGGCTTCTTCTTTCCCATGTCTGTTTTCCAGGATCACTTGACTCAAAAGCTAGGCTTAGCTGAGGTTTTTGACCAGAGCACTTATGCATGTCCTCTCCATGTAGCTTGGACTTCTCACAGTATGATGCTGTATCCTGCGAGAAACAGACTGAAGTTACACTGCCTTTTCTGCCTTACCCTTGGAAGTTAGCATTTTCATTTTGTTACACTCTATTGGTTAAGAGCAAGTCACTAAGACCAGCTAGATTCAAGGGGAAGGGAATAGGGTCCACCTCTTGATGGGGAGTGGAAGAAGGTTTGCAGAAGGTTTTTTGGAATGGGAGATAAACTGTTGTGGTCTTCTTTGGGAAATATAATTTACCACATGGCCATAATGAAAAAATTGTTGGTGATTTGTTTTGCCTTAAGGAGAAATCTCTTCTAGGAAAGTGAAATAGTTCATGTCCCTTAAGTAGGAAGAAATTTCTTTGATGGGTTATTATTTTGATCATATGGTGCTCAGTGCCTTCAGTGCAAGCCACTGATAAAGTGGTAAGTTTCGTTTGGTTATTTCTCAGCAGTCCTCAGATAAGCCAGTGGTGTCCTGCCAAAGCCAAAATCAGAGTGATCAGAGTGCTTCAGGGTTTCAAAACAGTGTAGCCCAAATCCATGGCCTCCTGGTGGCCTGGGGTGAAACCTAGATTATCAAGAAGAATGGATGGATTCTGTGACTATCAAATGGTCTTCCACTAACAGTCCTCAAAATTCAGTTTTTTATTTAAATCAGTGGTTCCCATCTGGGGATGATTTTGTCTCCCCAGGGCACATTTGAGAATATCTGGAGACATTTTTGATTGTCATGACTGGGGAGGGATATTAATGGGATCTAGTAGATAGAGGCCAGGGACACTGCTAAACATCCTACAATGCACAAAGCCTCCCCACACACACACACAAAAAAAGTCTCCATAACAGAGAATTATCCAACCCCTAAATGTCAATAGTGCCAAGGTTAAGAAATCCCAGTCTATATTAATTAACAAACAGTTCCAAGTTAACTTTACTAGCAAAGTCTTAGAATATTCCCATCATGATCTCTTCACACCCAAAAATGTAGTGTAAACTCTCAGTTCATAGTTAATACTTAACCTCTTTCTTTTAAAAATATCCAATATTAGTGAAGCTTAAAATATTCTTAGTGTCAAAGTTTCAAATAGTCTAGAAGTTTATAGAGCTAAACCCCTATGTCCTCCATCAGTCCTTTTTCTCTACCACCAAGACAAATAATCCAAAAACGTTTATGTGTATTATTCTGACTTCCCATGTCACTAGTTACATATGTAAATGTGAATTCATATGAATTTGAGTTGAGGTCCCTGGCTCACCCTCAAGCTCAGTGATTCTCTAGAAGAACTCACTGGACTCAAGAAAGCAGTTATACTCACAGTTATGGATTATTAAAGTGAAAAGATGCAAATTAAAATCAGCAAAGGCAAAAGATACAGAGAGGCAGGAGCTTCCAGGTTTGGAATTTTTAAAAAACGATACAAATGAACTTACTTACAAAACAGAAAGACTCACAGACATAGAAAACAAATTTAGGGTTACCAAAGGGGAAAAGGGGGGGCAGGGATAAATTAGGAGTTTGGGGTTAAAATATACACACTACTATATAGAAAATAGGTAACCAACAAGGACCTACTGTATACCACAGAGAACTATATTCAATATATTGTAATAACCTATAATGGAAAAGAATCTAAAAAAGAATATATATATGTATATATGTACACACATACATATATATTTTTGTTTTTTTGTTTTGTTTTGTTTTGTTTTTTGCTGTACGTGGGCCTCTCACTGTTGTGGCCTCTCCCGTTGCGGAGCACAGGCTCTGGACGTGCAGGCTCAGCGGCCATGGCTCACGGGCCCAGCCGCTCCGCGGCATGTGGGATCTTCCCGGACCGGGGCACGAACCCGTGTCCCCTGCATCGGCAGGCGGACTCTCAACCACTGCGCCACCAGGGAAGCCCTACATATATATTTTTAACTGAATTACTTTGCTGTATACCTGAAACTGACACAACACTGTAAATCAACTATATATCAAAACACAAAAAACAAAGAACACTGATATAGTGTAGCCCAAGACCTCAGGAATATAAAAACCTTCATCAGGCTGGATATTTCAGGGGTTCAAAGTTATCTCCCAGGAGCAAATCAAGGACAGGCCTTTCTTTGGAATGTACAGGGTTTGGGCAACCCAGGTCTGCTTTACTACACAGTACCTAAATATACACATTGTCATAACTAATGTTAGAGTTTATATACTTTCTTTTAACATATATACACTTAACCACTTATTTGGAAGTCTCTCCATTATCAGTATATAACTAACAAATAATAATAAGTGGAAAATGTTTTGAGTACACCACCTGCTCTAAATTCAGTCATTTAATTTCACAACTTAGGAGGAAACGTATTTTCAGTGTTTTGAATGCTCATGGTTTCACTGTGCTATCATTCATATTACTTCTTTCTGGAATGCCATGCCACCTCTTCCCTCTGCAATTCGCCGTAAAACATAGACTTAATCTCATAAGAATTAGTTCCAGATTCACCTCTGTGAAGTTTACCCTTTACAATTTTTCTCCTCCCCATTGATGCCCACATGGTATATATTTATATATACTTACTTGACATGTATAAATCTATTGTTCTCTTGTGCACTTACTTCTCTCTCTTTGCAAGCTAGTGTGTTCCTTCAGGGTAGAAGTGAGACTTATTTACAAAGGAATGCTTGATATACTGTCTGACATATAGGTGCATACACACAGGTTGTGTGGGTTCCTAGATTAAAGGACTTAAGCATGTTCTCTATTCTACTCCTTTTTTTGTGAATGGATGAACATGTGAGTCAGTGAATGACTGGATGGAAGCACAAAGATAGGATATTTTAAGTTAAAAAATTGGTTTTCCTACAAAGTATAATGCAAAACTAGTTACATAGAAAGAAGTCAAATAGCTTACCATGGGAAAAATAATAAGAATTTCCTATTTATCTTCCTAGTATGAACCAATGATGATCCCTTTAGGATGAATAGGAATGTTCTATTACAGGGCTCACTATCATTCAAGGATGTGGCTGTGGTTTTCACCTGGGAGGAGTGGCAGCTACTGGACCGTGTTCAGAAGAACCTGTATCAAGATGTGATGTTGGAAAATTATATCAACTTGGTATCAGTGGGTAAGAAGAGCATTTCCTGGGTAATGTAGGCAACGGATTGCCTTTTCTTTCTCAGGGATGAAAGGGGTGGAGGCTTACAACTGCCTTACTTTTTTAGAATTGAGTTTCATACATCATAGATTTCAGTACCCTGTGGCCTCTAACAGTATTTTTCTCTCACTTCCAAAGCAAAAGTCCTTTACTTGGCTGAGGTGCAATTTGTTCAGGCCCTTAAATGTAACCTTTCCCAGTTTACAGAGGGCTTGTATTTGGGTCCATGGGTCCTCTGTAATTCCCCTTGAGTAGCATATCAAGTTACCAAAACAGATGCATTCTACCGGTTGGAACAAGAAACACCATGGATAATAGAGGAAGAAAGCCAGAGTCAGATTCACCCAGGTGAGTGAAAAAATAGCCCTGTGGGATAAAAGGAAGTTAAAATCCTAGTTGGCCAGAAAGAGGGAGGTACCTCTGAAATGTCTGGAGAAATCTTGAAATTTTTAAGGTTTCAATGTGACTCAGAACAGCTGGTGTGAGCTCCCATATACATTAATATTGACTCCACTTTTTTTTTTTTTTTTTTTGGCTGCACTGTGCAGCTTACGGGATCTTAGTTCCCTGACCAGGGATTGAACCCAGGCCCTCGGCAGTGAAAACGCCATGACTCCACTTTCTAATCTCTCCATATTAGGTCTCTTTTGCCTGGTTTTAAAAAGCACATTTCCTTATTTTAGATATTTTGATCAGATCCCTCTCTAGTCCATCTTGGAACTTGCTCTCCTAAATAATCTTTCTTCTTGTTATCCTCAGTTTACCTGCCTTCTCCTTGTCTCTACCTCCCTAATCCATGGTTATAGCTCTCTTTTCTTATATACTCAAGCATTCATAAATTCTCCCTTCTTCCCATTCTGTGTATCTCTCATGCCTCTTGTAGTTTATTCCTTCTTTTTTTCTTTTCTTTTTCATTTTCTTTATCTCCTTTCACTTATAAATGTCACAGACTTTAGGTATATACCCACAGTCTCCTTTCCTCTTGTCTCTTTGGCCTTTGCTGAGATTCTACTCCTTCTATTACATGGTCATTATGGATTCATTGGTCTGTTTCTAGAAGACACATGGCAAGTTGATAATCATAGAGACTGGCACAAAGGAAACCATGGCAACCTGGAAACTATGGAGAGTTACCACAAAGATAGTGCATTTGGAAATATATCTTCTCTGAGCTTAAACCTTGATATCTCCTTAGCACAAAGATCTCATACACTTGACATACTTGGGAAGCATCTGAAACCTAATCTAGAGTGTATTACTCAGAATAAAAGCTATGCAAGAAAGGAAGTTGAATTTATTCAATATGACAAATTATTTCTTTACACTAAGCATGAGAAAATTCATACTGGACAAAAGTACAATGAATATAATCAACATATGAAAGTTTTCAGCCATAAGTCACAGCTTATTAAATATTGGAAAACTCAAACAGCAAAGAAACACTATAACTGCAGTGACTGTGGGAAAGCCTTTTCTCTGAAGTCGGACCTCATTAAGCATCAAAGAACACATACAGGAGAGAAATCCTTTGGATGCAGTAGATGTCAGAAAGCCTTCAGGCGGAAGTCCCATCTCATTTTACACCAGAGAACCCATACAGGAGAGAAACCCTATGAGTGCAACAAATGCGGGAAAGCCTTTACTGATAAGTCATGCCTTAATAAACATCAGAGAACTCACACAAGAGAGAAATGGTTTGAGTGTCGTGTATGTCAGAAAGGCTTCAGCGATAAGTCACAACTCACTTTACATCAAAGAACTCACACAGAAGAGAAACCCTACAGATGTGAAGAATGTCAGAAAAGTTTCAGTAATAAGTCACAGCTCATTATTCATCAGAGATCTCACACAGGAGAGAAACCCTATGGTTGCAGTGAGTGTGGGAAAACATTTCCCCTTAAGTTTAGCCTCATTTTACATCAAAAAACACATACAGGGGAAAAACCTTATGGATGCAGTGAATGTGGGAAAGCCTTCATCCAGAGATCTGAGCTCATTAGACATCAGAGAACTCACACAGGAGAGAAACCATATAATTGCAGTGACTGTGGAAAAGGCTTTAGTGTAAAGTCACTCCTCAATATTCACTTGAGAACTCACACAGGAGAGAAGCCCTACGGATGCAGTGAATGTGGAAAAACATTCTCCATCAAATTTAGTCTCATCCTACACCAAAGAACTCATACAGGCGAGAAACCCTATGAATGCAGTCAGTGTCAGAAAGCTTTCACCCAAAAGTCACATCTCACTATTCATCAGAGGTCTCACACCGGAGAGAAACCTTATGAGTGCAGTGAATGCCACAAAGCCTTCAGCCGGAAGTCATATCTCCTTATTCATCAGAGAATTCACTCAGGAGAGAAACCTTATGAATGCCATGAATGTGGGAAAGCTTTCTGTCACAAGTTTAGCCTCATAATTCATAAGAGAATCCATACAGGAGAGAAACCCTATAGATGCAGTGAATGTGGGAAAACTTTCCCTATCAAGTTTAGCCTCGTTTTACATCAGAAAACACATACAGGAGAAAAACCCCACGAATGCAGCGAATGTCAGAAATCTTTTGCCCAGAGGTCACATCTTATTATACATCAAAGAACTCACACGGGTGAGAAACGTTATGGATGCAGTGAGTGTTGGAAAACTTTCTCCCACAAGTTCAGCCTCATTTTACATCAGAAAACTCATAGAGAGAAATTGTGAAGAAATATCCAAATGATATCCAGAAGTTGTCATTGAAAGGAAATAGCTCCTTACACTCCAGAGTTTACATAGGAGTGAAACCTTAAGACTGCAGCAGATGTGGACCTGTTTTCTTTTCAGAATCACAACTTATTACTTATCAGACAGCAGTACTGCATAGAATGCCAGACGGAGGAAATACCTTACCCGATGAAAGTCAATTGAATGTAGCCCAGAGAGAATAAATAGGAACTTCTGCATATGTTTTAATCGTGGGGATGTTGTTGGTATGAAATTCAGCTACATTGGTATCAGAGAATTGACATTCAGGGGAAAAGTCTATACTTTAAAGAATCTTGGAATCATGCTTTCATGGGTATCATTTTATGAGGGAATTAATTTTCTGTAACTGTGACATAATAAACAGCACTATAGAAAGCATTAAATATGTAAATAAATACAGTAGTCAGAAAACAAAGCAAAAGTTATATCAGAACCATGTGAGAATATGTAAGTGTTTTGTACCTATTTTTATTATAAAATGATTGTTTGTATTTGGGAATTGCGTGTGTTAGCGTAACAGTTGTGACTTCCTAGTCCATGTGCTTAAATGTCATAAAACTTTACCATAGAACATCTGCACTGAGTCTTTGTATCATTACAATGCTACATAAATTGTAACTGAACTACATGGTTCATTATTTTAGTAAAAACTCTTCAGGGCTTCCCTTGTGGTGCAGTGGTTAAGAATCCACCTGCCAATGCAAGGGACATGGGTTCAAGCCCTGGGACGGGAAGATCCCACATGCCATGGAGCAACTAAGCCTGTGTGCCACAACTCCTGAGCCTGAGCTCTAGAGCCCACAAGCCACAACTACTGAGCCCATGTGCCACAACTACTGAAGCCTGCGTGCCTAGAGCCCGTGCTCCACAACAAGAGAACCACTGTAATGAGAAGCCTGCACACCTCAACGGCCCCTGCTCGCCCCAACTAGAGAAAGCCTGCACGCAGCAACAAAGACCCAACTCAGCCAAAAAAAAAAAAAAAAATCTTAATACTGAATATCTCATCTCCTCTACCACCCCCCACTGTATGCTGGTATTAGTAAGTGGGCCTGGAAATTTTTGAGTCTCTCTTGAGTGAAACTTTCTTTCATAGATTCTAAGATGGAAAATTTTTCCCACGTATTAATAACTCTGAAGTTAAAATACAGCATACAGTTGATGGCTTGACATATATATTTATTTATTTATTTATTGGAAGTTAACAACATTTTTAATTTTACTGCTGCTTTTTCTATTACAAACTACATCAAGGTGTGAATGGGGCTAAGGCTGCAACATTGATTTTTTTTTTTTACAATTACATTATTTTATTTAGGTTTCTTTAAGGAATTTTTGTATATTTTACACATTTAAAATTTTATAGCATATATATAGGAACATATTTATAGAAATATATAGAAATAGAAAATACGTAACCTGGAGGGACAATTCTGAAACACAAGATCCTAAATGATACAAGGCCATTTGTGGACAAAAGTCTCACCTGCTATTTTTCTGGTTACCAATTCTGATGTGTTGCAGAGTGGGAGGGGGTTTCCCTACAATTCAAATCAATTCTGACCTATCTACCCAGAGATAACATAAGATTCCATAGGTTAAGGGTTCAGTCTTATATGGCTGTCCTCCTCTCCACTTCAGAGGATAGCAAGTCCAGATTGTCCCCTGTGCTCCTCACCAACAGGCTACAAATTGGAGGTTCCGATGACTCCCTCCACAGATTCAATAATTTGCTAGAGAGGCTCACAGAACCCACAGAAACATTTTACTTACTGGATTATTGGTCTATTATAAAAGGGTATAACTCAGGAACAGCCAGATACAAGAGAGGCATAGGACAAAGTATGGGGAAAGGGTGCAGAGCTTCCATGCTCTGCCTAAAATGTGACTTTTCCTGAACCTCCACATGACCACCAAACCAGAAGCTCTCCAAATCCCATTCATTTGGAGGCTTTGTTACATAGGCACGATTGATTAAATCATTGGCCACTGGCTTTTTTTTTTTTTTACAGTGTGATATCAACATGTTTATCTGAAAAATAAATAAGTATACATATAATATATAAATTCATACAATCTGAGTAACTACTGCAGAATATTTTTGTCATTGTAGTTGAACCATCAGAAGATACTCCTATGAAAAACTTTAACTCCAAACCATATTTTTGACAGGGTAATGATCCACAGTTTTGTACATTTTAGAGTTCACTATGTTTGATGGCAACTAAGCTGAAAAAATATGCTAATTTTTCCTTCTTATCACCATCATGTGCAAATTACACATATTCTTGATGAACGCAAATGTTACTAAATTCTGCATGTAAATGATATTTAAGTTTTGATGGTTTCACTGATTCTTTTGCCAGTATACCTCCACAAATTACATACCGCATACCCAGAACCCACAAAATTCAAAATTTCTAGAATCCAATAAAGATTACCAAGCCTACAAAAAACAGGAAACTATGATCTAAACTGAGGAGAAAAATCTATCAGAGTTGACACAAATGTTAGCATTAGTAGACAAGGACATTAAAAGAGTTATAACTGTAATCCATAAATTTTAAAAGTTAAGTAGAAACATAGAAGATATTTTTAAAAACCCAAACTGAATTTCTTTTTTTTTCTCCACAACTCACTCACACACACACTGTATTTTATTTTTACAAGAGATAAATAAACTGACATCAAGCATTGTAAATGGATGACCACAACAAAAGCAACAATGATTGCAATTACCAAACACGAAACACACTCATACTATGTCATAATATTGGCATTCAGTCCAGTAATCCTCCACTGTAACAGTCCCTCTACTTTGCAGTGAAAATTGATTTGTATATTTTTTCCCTCTGAGTCCTTGTGGGATTTTTTTTTTTATTCAAACAGAAAGTCACAAAAATTATAATCACCCTCATCAATACACTCAGTCCCATGTAATTAATTATTTTTCATCTTGATCTTTTGTTAGCATTTTTATGAATTCATCAGTTTTCCATTAGAGTTCTGAAAATGCTTATTCATTCAGTTCAGCAGTATAGTCAGTTACCAGAAACCTGTACTTGTCAGAGTCTTTTCCATGAATTCCTTGAAGATGAAACCCCTTTATAGGAACATTTTTGTGAGAGCATCAGAGTACACCCAGAACTGTCTGTAAATGACGAAAGACTTAAAAATGACCATGGTTAAAGATTTGATGAAGGGCTTCCCTGGTGGCACAGTGGTTGAGAGTCCGCCTGCCGATGCAGGGGACGCGGGTTCGTGCCCCAGTCCGGGAAGATCCCACATGCCGCGGAGTGGCTGGGCCCGTGAGCCATGGCCGCTGAGCCTGCGCGTCCTCCACAATGGGAGAGGCCACAAGAGTGAGAGGCCCGCGTACCACAAAAAAAAAAAAAAAAAGATTTGATGAAAGTTCATAATAATGCAACTGACAAGGAAATTTAGTTATTTCTGAGATATACATTTTAAAGTAATAACTAGAATTATGACTTATAACATTATATCAGAACATATAAGATTTTTAGAAATTTCATGTAATGTCTGAAACATTTATATTAACATATTTCCACACAAATAACCCAAAGAAAGTTTAGTGTTAGTTGCTTTTCTTTTTTGTTTGTTTGTTATTTTATACTGCAGATTCTTATTAGTCATCAATTTTATACACATCAGTATATACATGGGCTTGACATATTTAAATGGAGAACTTGGTACATAAAATAGTAGTGTATCATACAACCGAAGTTATCTTAGATTGGATGAAATACAGTAGAAGTCAACATCTTTATAATTTTCTTTCTTCTAAACCAGCCACATATTTAGGGTTTGAAGATGATGACTGTTCACAGGTTTTATGCCCCATTTAAGTTCTAAACAGTTTGAGCGAAAGTCCCCGGTATCAGAAGATAAAATTAAATATTAGCTTGAGTCCTGGTATTCCTTGATTGGATAATGTGTTTTGTTCCTATGGTCAAATAAAATGGTCTCCTATTTCCCCCATATTGCACAATATGTACTTCCTTTTGAAAGAGCATAAGCCAAACTTTAGATATGTTTTTATTAATCCCTTTCTAGAATGTAACGGCAAAGTCTCAAATTCTTTTCTGAAATGGGGATTAAACTCAAGTTACAATGAGCTTGACTTTAACTTTACAAGATTTGGTTTCCTTTTCAAGCATAACATTTTACTTTAAAATAAAACACAGACATCAACAACAGTAAGAACAAGCTGCAGACTGGAAGCATATATCGCAACACTTAACTGAAAAAGACGAAAACTTAGACTGTAAAAAGAGCTCTTATGAATCTGGGGATGCAGAAGAATTAGGATCACTAAGACAAAGTCTCAACATCTAGTTTGACAAGGGTTAAGTTGTAATCCACTGCAGCTGCTAATCAACAGTGCACTGAGAGGAATTTAAATAGAAAACAGAATGAGGCACTCTGGGCTTAGAATGTACATGAATAGGCAAGCCCCATAGGTAGTTAGATGAATATCTCAGGAAGAATTTTAATGACACTGGATTCTTACATCTTCCCATACAGAGATAAGCCCTAAAAAGATTAACTTGAGAAATGTTTTTCTTTATGATTAGCAATAAATCTTTTACCAAGATGTATGCCTTACTGCATGTAGTTCCTAGCCAAAACTCATATATAGAAGGGCTTCTCCCCTACCTCTTCAGAGCGATTTCTTCAGAGCTAATGTCACCACAAAACTGGGTTCATCTCTTGGTGACTGCCGAGCCAACAGGCACAACCAAGCCAAAGATGGGGAGAAGGAAGGATTTATTACTTGTAGTAAGTAAGAAGAACACCATGGATCTTTTCCAAAGCAGTGTCTCCCAGGAACAGCAAAACTGGGGAAGTTTTAAGCTAAGGGTACATGCATATTCAAGAAGGGGCTTGAGCAGAGAAGAATTCAGCATAAAACTGGGGCAAAAGTTGACAGTGTTCAAACTTTAGTTGACTGAAGTCAGGAGAGTCAAGATCATCATTCTCTCCTCTACCTAAGTGAGGGCCTTAGTTCCTGTGCAACTCAAAGATACATTATTATGTATATCCCTTGAGGAGGAACTAGAACTCTGCTTTATCACTGCACTATTGTTTGACTGCCTTTCCTCTGTTCCAGCATTCCTTTGTTCCCTTAATATCATTGATTATTGAGACCTGTTCAAGGGCAAGAATTATGGCTAGGCTTAGATGACAAAATGGCTTAGGCCAAAATGGGTCCTCTCATGTCAAGAAAGCCATTCCTGGTTCTCTGTCTCCAAGGACCCCCTAACCTATATGCTTATACTAACTGAGTGGCTGCCTCCCGGGCTATGATCCTCAGCAAGAACCTGAATAAAACTTACAACTCACAACTCTTATGTTGTGTGTCTTTAAGTCAACAAATCAATAAGAAAATGACAACAGAGTAAAAATCAATAGGCAAATATCCATGGAAGAGGTGATTCTGAATAGCCAATTAACAGGAAAAGACACTAAACTTCACTTTTAACTGGAATCAGGCCAATTTGTGGAGGGCCGGTTCTCAGATTTTATTTCTTTCAACTTAAAAAAAAAAAATTATAGCAAGTCTTACCTGATAGGATAGGATAGTTTTAATAGCTTTGGGGGACATATCTGTAAAGTTACCGTTGACCGACTTATATGTCTTAAAAGTTTGTAAGGAATACTTGATTTGTCTCTGCCTTAGTGAAACAGGAAGGAAGGGGGCAGGGCACAGCCATTGAAAGAATGACACAGCCATTGAGGATATGATATAAACTGGTTAGAACTTGCTAGGCCCAAGATTTGACTTCCCATAGACCTTAAACCTCATTATACACTCACTGTAATACATTAACATGCTAAATGACACACCCACCAGTGCCATGACAGTTCCAAGCCTGAACAAGAAGGACCAAAAAGTGGGTGGTGGCCCAATTCCTGAAAATTCCTGCCCTTTCCCCCAAACGGCTGGAATAATCCTCCCACTTGTTAGCCTATGAAATTACTCGGGCAGCTCTCACCTTCTGCCTATGGAATGTGTACTTCTCCGTATAAGCTAGCTTTCACTTTATTATTGCTCGCTCTTGAGACCTGGGTTGTGACCATTCTCTTGCTCCCCCCTTCTCCTGCAACAATAGCTCACTGCTGCTATAGCTGGAAGAAGCTTGGACTAAGATGCAGAGATAGCGTAAGGGGTGAACAGAGAGAAGGGGCTGGACATAAAAAAAGTGACAAAGCAGAACATAGATGCTCCAGAATCGTCTCCCAATAATCTCAGATACAAGCAGAGGTGCTAAGACCTTGATGACATAGTCCCAGAAAGAATAGTTGTGTGTAATTTTGAAACCTAGCAGAACCCTGTGGGTCCTCCCGGGTATAAAAGCCTTTCTGTGTCCCCCCTTTCTTGTTCGTAGGAAAAAGTCTTCAGCCTCCTAGACATTCCATGAGTTCCAAAGGGCAGATTCAAATAGCTTCTAATTAGGGAAGTAAGGAACGCAGTAACAAAGGAAAAGCAGTCAAGAAACAATAGTGCCTCGGTAAAGCAGGGTCCTGGTTCCTCCTCAAGTGATACACATAACAATATACCTTTGAGTTCTGTAGCAACTAAGGCCCCCACCCAAGCAGAGGATGGTAACTTCAGGCTAAGCAAAAGATTCCTGGACACCGCCCTATTACCTCACCACCAATCAGAAGAAAGTCACATATCCTGCAGCCCTCGCCCCAAATTTTACCTTTAAAAACTCTTCCCCCAAAACCATCAGGGAGCTCGGGTTTTTTAAGCACGAGCCACGTATTCTCCGTTCTTGGCCCTGCAATAAACCTCTCTCTGCTCCAAAGTCCCAACATTTGGGTTTGCTTAGCACACGAATTTGTGTTCAACAGCACTTTCTTCAAAAAATATTGGCACTGCATTGCTGATGCTCTGACAGCATCACAGTAGTTTTTGTATCCACTTATTTCATAGACCACAATTTCAAATTTCAACACTTTGTGTTTTCCGAACTGGCCTGAAACAAAAGACAACCTCGACAATGAATTCACACTTTGACCCTCACTCACCTGCTAAGTCTAACCTCACAAGCTGAGATGCAGGGACTTGTCATGGGCCCTTCTGTTACCCAAGCTTGGCGGGCCATCCTCCTGTTCACTTTGGGGGGAGAGGGGGAGTGTTCTCCGCTGTACGGACACCTGAAATTTCTCTGACATGGCCGCGCTCATTGGGCGTTTCTTTCTTGACCGCTGAAGTGGACGGCGCCCGCGCCATGTTTGCCTTGTATAAGCTCGAGCCTCTGAAACTCTATGTAGCTTGTGCAGTGTTGTTCGCAACTCTTCCAGCCTCGCCACACAGGGGATGAAGTATCAGGTGAGGGAACAGTTCAGGGGCCTTTTACTGGTCTCGAGCCATCCGGATTAGTGGCGCAGAAACAGCCATCTCTGTTCTGAATGATAAATACTCAAAGATGGCTGCCCCCAGGGAGGTGAGGCGCAGAGGGCGCGGACACATTACCCTCTAAGGAGAAGCCGGAAGTCCAATTGTCCGTGCTGCGTAGAAAAGTTTCAGTCCCTCATCGGCCGCCGTAGTCCGGTGCCGAAGCTGGCTTTAGAGAACCCGAAATGAAAGGATTCACAAGTGTAGCCGCTAGGAGATCGGAGTGGGATCAAGAGGAAATCAGGTCAGTGTGTGACTCTCTCCGTGGGATAGGTTAAGGGGTGAGAGAGGATCTGTGGGCGTCCGTGTAGGTAGGAGCCGCAGAGTCCGCGGGGAGAGCTGGTGGTCTGGCACCATGGGTCTGAAGTTGGGATGCCTTTGCTGTCGGGCATGGGGGAGCTCTCGTGGTCGTGCATTAAAGGTCCATAGAAATCAAGGACTCAGAGTCCTGAGGTCAGAGTTTGGGGTCTTTGCAGTTCACTTTGTTAGTAGGGCTCAGTCATGGGGAACGGGAGGGGGGTTGGTATTTGTCAATGTAAGTGGTGTTTGAATTAATTTGGCGCTCAGTGACGGAGTAGCCAGGGGTGAGATAGACCAGATGAACGCTACAATTCCCTTCAGTCCTTGAAGCCCACTTTCCTCTCCAAGGACTGCTTTGGAAGTCTCCTTAGGGTGCTACATCACCTTCTCCTTTCGTCCCCACAGATACGAAATTTAGGGAGATCAAGCATTAAGCAAGTCTAAAGTGGTAAACCTTCTAAGGTGAGGTTTCTTTCCTCCTTACTGAGAGTTTACTTGGATATTTCTTTTCAGATTCTTTTTTTTTTTTTTTTTTTTTTTTTGCGGTACGCGGGCCTCTCACTGCTGTGGCCTCTCCCGTTGCGGAGCACAGGCCCAGTGGCCATGGCTCACGGGCCCAGCCGCTCCGCGGCATGTGGGATCTTCCCGGACCGGGGCACGAACCCGTGTCCCCTGCATCGGCAGGTGGACCCTCAACAACTGCGCCACCAGGGAAGCCCTTCATATTCTTTTTGACACCAGTAAAATAACCCTTCTGGTCCGTCAAATTCTGTTTCCCAACTTTCGTTCAAATGTTAGTATATTTCAATTTTTGTCTTGTTATTTTCTCTTAATTTTCATAATTCAGATAAACTATGGAAACAGGTGTAATTTGCCTCTTTTTAAAAAGTTAATTTCATATGTTAAACATTTCCATAATACAAATTCTCTTAGTTATTACTTTTAGGATTACATAGGATTTGGTATTTACCCGAGGGTTTGTTTCCCTGACCCACATCTCCTTCTTGGTTTTTTGCCTTTGTTGCAATTGAAATTAGGGTCTTTTTTTTTCCTTCTATTTTTTAATCTCCTTTCAATTTCTTTAACATAGTAAAACAATTTAAAAATATATTATTAAATACTTTTTTTTTGGTTACTACACTGAAATTTTATGATTACTAATAGCTTTTTCCAACTCAACAGTTCATTATGAAATTAAGAACTCAACATTTTATTATGAAAAATTCCAAACATAGCAAAGTTGAATGAATTTTACAGTGCACATGTACTATACCCACCACTTAGACTGTACCATTAACATTTTACTATATTTGCTCTGTCAGTTATCTATCCATCTCTCCATTCATTAATTCATCTTTTCTTTTTTTTGATTACTTTTATTTATTTATTTTTCTGGCCTCGCCGGGCGGCATGCGGGATCTTAGTTCCCCGACCAGGAATGGAACCTGTGCCCCCTTCAGTGGAAGCTCGGAGCCTTACCCACTGGACCACCAGGGAAGTCCCTCTTTCTTTTTTAAAAAAAATTTTGGTACATTTCAAAGTAAACTGCAGACATCAGTATACTTTCCCCTAAATACTTAAGCATTTCTATCAACTACAGTTCTTCCAATAGCTTAATTAATTCCTTTATATTTTCCAAGTGAATGATGATCTGAGCATTTCCAAGTAATATTGTCCCAGTGACAAATGTATGGATTTGCGAATGAAATGAATCTGGCTTTTAAAAATCTGGATTCTTGCTCTTACTGATGACTTGGGTGAATAACTGTGATAGTGTGATTTTCAATAAGAAATATTTGGTCTTGGTCCCGTTTCTGGCACAGAGCTCCTAAAACCTTTGGACTTTTCAAAGTTTTGAGAGTGATTTTGGTGTCTCTTGTTATGTTAATGGAGTGACTTTTTGAATGCACCTAAGGATGGGGCTAGTTGTCTGTACTGCCAACCATGTGATTAGAGGGTTGGAACTTTCAGTCCCACTCCCTGACCTCTTGGGAGGAGAAACGGCTGGAGATTGAATCAACAACCAATGGCCAGCCAGTTACTCAATCATGCCTATATAATGAAGCCACTTTAAAAACCTAAAAGGAAGGGATTCAGAGAGCTTCCGGTTGGTGAACTCGTGGGGGTACTGGGAGAGTGGCTCTCCTGGAGAGGGCATGGAAACTCCACACCCTTTTCTCATGCCTTCCCCACTGCATCTCTTCCATCCGGTTGTTCCTGAGTTATATTCTTTTATAATAAACCGGTAATCTAGTATGTAAAATATTTGAGCTCTTGAGCCACTCTAGCAAATGAATTGAACCTGAGGAGAAGATCTTGGGAACCTGTGATTTATAGCCAGTTGGTCAGAAGTACAGGTAATAATCTGGACTTGAGACTGGCATCTTATGTGATGGTGGGTGGGTGAAGGGGGGGTAGGAGGGCAGTCTTGTGGGACTGAACCCTTAACCTGTGGGATCTGATGCTGTCTCTGGGCAGATAGTGTCAGAACTGAACTGAAGTAGGATGCCCAGCTGGTGTCAGGAGAATTGCTTCGTGGTATGGGGGGGACCCCCTTCCCTCCACCACAATTTGGAATCAGGTCCAGAACACTTATTTAGTTACTGAACCTGAGTCTTGTTCTTCATTTGTGCAAATAAAAGTTTAGTCCCTCTCTCAAGTTTGCTGAGAATTAAGGGAATTAAAATATATAAAATTGTGACGGTTAGTGGCACATACATAAACAGCTATTTTTCTGTGTTTGTACTTTCATACTTTGTAAAATTTATCACTCATGTCACTTACTCATTTTTTTGTAATGAAAACTTAAAAGACCATAAACTTACAGTAATAATTAGGCAACAATAATTTTATATTCTATTACACATATTTTACATACTTGTGAAAAGATAATTAAGAAAATAAAATGACCTATCTAATAATATCTAGGTATAATCACATTATCTTTTTGGTCTCGGTATTTTTTGGTATGTCTGTATAAATATATGCACACAAAAATGTCACCTGCCATTCCAGTAAACAAGGAATGTTGCCCGCCATCAGCCACTGCATCAGCACGCCCCCAGCCCAACCATGGTGCACCCAGAGGGGAATTCAGGATGGGGAAAAACAGGATACTGGTCCTAGATTGTTAAGATGCATATCTAAGGAATAATTTCAAGGAGCCCAAACTCTTGCATCTTCCCATACATAGAAAACCACTAAAATCATTAACTTGAGATACGGTTTTTTTGTGATTAGCAGTTATCTTTTCACATTCAACTACATATTTCTTTTTCAGCAAAAACTTATGTATATGTCCTGGGTCCTCCTTACCTTACCTCAGCAGTTCCTCAGCTACTGAGAGGTTGCCTCTCAGGCTGTAGTCCCCGTGAGGTCTTTGATAACACATAACTCTCAACTTTTAGGTTGTGCATTTTTCTTCAGACGTGTTTTACACATTTTGTATTATGGCAGAAAAACATTTATGCTACATATAACTTTGAGTTACATATTTTTTCACTACATATAGAATGTTTTAAATAGCTGCACAGTATTCCATTGAAAGTTTATACTAATCAGTTAATCCTCTATCACTGCATCTATATAATACTTTATGTATACATTTATGTATAAATATATAAATATAAATATATTATTTATACATTTATGTATAAATATATATACACACATTTATAGGAATATGTATCTTTGCATGCTTATGCCATTATTTCCTTTGCAGAAATTTCTAGAAGTAAAATTTTTGGTTACCAATGATAAATATTTTGAAATTTTCAGTATACAGTGTTAAAATATTCCACTAAAATGTTCCGCCATGTAACAGACATCAATTTTCTTTTATATAATTTTATCAATTTCTTTTTGTGGTAAAGCACACTTAACATAAGATTTATCATCTTAACCATTTTAAAGTGTATAATTCAGTGACATTAAGTACAGTCACAACATTGTACAAACATCACCACTATCTAGTTGTAGAACTGTTTTATCATCCCAGATGGAAACTATGCATCCATTAAGTACTCACTTCCCATTCCTGTCTCCCCCGCCAGTCCCTGGCAAGCACTAAATGCCTTTTTGTCTCTATAGATTTGCCTATTCTGGACATTTCATATTAATGGAATCATATAATATGTCGCCTGTTACTTCTGAATTCTTTCATGTAGCATACTGTTTTCAAGGTTCATGTTGTAGCTTCTTTGAGTACTTTATTCCTTTTTATGGCTAATATTTCACTTTATGGATTTTGTTTATTCATTCATCTGTTGATAGACATTTGGGTTGTTTCCACCTTTTGGCTATCATGAGTAGAGCAGTTCCGAAATTTGAGTACAAGTTTTAATACCTGTTTTCAGTTCTACTGGGCATATACCTAAGAGCAGAATTGCTAAGTCAATAGTAATTCTGTATTTAACTTTTTGGGTAACCGCCAAACCGTACTCCACAGAGGCTGCACCATTTTACATTGCCTCCAGCAATGTATGAGGAATCTAATTCTCCACATCCTTTCTACCACTTATTACTTTATTTATTTTTATGGCCATGCTGATTGTTATGAAGTGGTAAAGTGGTATCTCATTGTGGTTTTGATTTCAATTTCCCTAATGACAAATGATGAGGAACATCTTTTTATGTGCCATCTTTATACGTTCTTTGGAGAAATGTCTATTCAAGTCTCTTTGTCCACTGTTTAAATTGTCTTTTTGTTATTGAATTGTAATTGTTCTTTATATATTCTGCTCACTAGACCCTTAATCAGTTATATTATTTGCAAATATTTTCTCCCATTCTGTGGGTTTCCTTTTCACTCTCTTGGTAGCATCTTATACAGACTACTTTTAAATTTTGATGAAGTCTAGGCTCTTCCCTGGTGGTGCAGTGGTTAAGAATCCGCCTGCCAACGCAGGAGACATGGGTTCCAGCCCTGGTCCGGGAAGATCCCATATGCCGTGGAGCAACTAAGCCCGTGTGCCACAACTACTGAGCCTGCGCTCTAAGGCCGCGAGCCACAACTACTGAAGCCCGCGCACCTAGAGCCCGTGCTCCCCAACAAGAGAAGCCACCGCAGTGAGAAGCCTACGCACCACAACAAAGAGTAGCCCCCACTCGCCACAACTAGAGAAAGCCCACACGCAGCAATGAAGACCCAGTGCAGCCAAAAATAAATAAATTAAATAAATTAAAAAAATTTTTTTGACGAAGTCTTATTTTGTTTTGTTCTTTGTATTTTTTGGTGTCATATCTAAGGCTCTGTTGTCAAATTTGAGGTCAGATCGATTTATGCCTAGGTTTTCATCTAAGAGCTTAATAGTTTTACCTCCTACATTTTTCTTTTGGCACTTTGACTTAAGAAGGCGCTGACTTTTTTTTTCTTTCTTTTCTTTTTATCAATTTATTTATTTATTTTTGGCTTTCTCTAGTTGGGGCGAGAGGAGGCTACTCTTCATTGCAGTGTGTGGGCTTCTCATTGCAGTGGCTTCTCTTGTTGTGGAACACAGGCTCTAGGTGCACGGGCTTCAGTAGTTGTGGCATGCAGGCTCAGTAGTTGTGGCATGTGGGCTCTAGACGGCAGGCTCAGTAGTTGTGGTGCGTGGGCTTAGTTGTTCTGTGGCATGTGGGATCTTCCTGGACCAGGGCTCAAACCTGTGTCCCCTGCATTGACAAGTGGATTCTTAACCACTGCACCACCAGGGAAGTCCCAGGAACACACTGCCTTCTGATCTCTGTGGTTTCTGATAGAAATCAGCTGTTCATCTTATTTCATATCCATTGCATATGACAGTTGGTTCTTGCTGCTTTGAAGATTCTCTATCTTTGGCTTTTGATAGTTTGAACTTTATGTGTCTCACTGTAGAACTCTTTGAGTTTAAAAAAGAAAAGAAAGTGATTTTAAGTTCTTTGCATATTGGCTCCGTTTGGGGCAATCCTTCAAACTTAGCCAGGCCATTTATAACAGTGCCTTAGGCTTCTTTTCCTGCTTCTGCTGAGCCTGAGTACCAGACAGAGGTGAAAGCTCATGTTCTTCTCCGTGTGTCTATTGTACGCAGGCCTCTTGTGTCAGTCCTTTAGGGAACCCAGAAATAGGTCAAAACAAACAATTCCTTGGGGACAAGATTTACTTTTCTCCCTACAGGTCCAGGTATCCATCCACACCACGAATACAGGCTGCAGCTCTGCCACAATGGCTCTGGGGGCAAGGCTAATTTAGAATGCCATAAAAAGTCTCCTGTTTCAGTGACCTTTCTCCTGGTCAGGTGTTCACTTTGTTTCTGTAAACCATTGACTGTCTTCCAGAGTTCCAGTAAGGTTGATTCTGACAGTTTTTGTCAGTTTTTTTAGTGCTCCTGAGGAATCCCCTGGAGGTGTCTACTCCACCATTTTTGCTAATGTGACTCTACGATGCTGTCAATTTTTACATATAGATTGTATAACTGGTCAGTTAACTTAACACTCTTATTTTTGGTGTTCACTAAAGTTGACCTCCATCTTTTATGTTAGTAATTTTTTTTTTTAATGTTAGTAATTCTTACTTGATTCTTTTATCAGACTGCATTGGGAGTGTTTCCAGAACAGTGGTGAAAAATAATGGTATTGTTGCACTAGCACATGTGTGCATGCGCAAACACACGCACACACACACACAAACCCACCCGTCTTTTTAATGAGTGCTTTTATCTCTGGCTTTCAGCTGGACATATGTGGGATTTATTCAGTTTTGTTTTTTTATTATGGTTCTTTTTCTTTTTGAAAGATATACAGATACAACTTAAGTCATATCATCTTCTATTTCTCCCCTTCTCTTCCCATGGATAACTGCTATCTTGTTATATATTACGCATATTTTCATACTTTTACTAGATGTGTATGTATCCACAAACAACACATACTCTTGTTTTGTGTTTTAGAAACAGATGAAGATAGTAGTATATATTTTTTAAAAAACTATAGGTTGTGTTTTGTTTTTTCATGCTAAGGCAATAATGAATTCCTGACCTACCCAGGGCTCATATTTGAAATAGATGTTGGATTTTTTTTTTTTGCTGTACATGGGCCTCTCACTCTTGTGGCCTCTCCCGTTGTGAAGCACAGGCTCCGGATGCACAGGCTCAGCGGCCATGGCTCACAGACCTAGCTGCTCCATGGCATGTGGGATCCTCCCAGACCGGGGCACGAACCCGTGTCCCCTGCACTGGCAGGCATACTCTCAAGCACTGCACCACCAGGGAAGCCCTAGGTGTTGGATTTTTATGAAATATTTTTCTCAGCATCGATTTTGGCAATCATGTGACTTTTCTAATCTATTAATATATTGTAGCAGACACTCTTGGTTCCTTGCTGTGCAGAGTTGATGTAGCTGACCTGAGACTGTTCTCCTTGGAAAGGCCTGCTGACAAGATGCCTTCCCTGGCATCTGGGAACTTAGATTTTGGGAGGGTTCCCACTCTTCCCTATCAAGAGCGGCTCACTGTGCCAAGACTCTTCTTTCAAACAATATGGTTTGTCTTGAACATGTGTTTTCCTCTGGGATTCTGGAATTTTGGTATGTACTAGGAATAGCCCCCCATAAAAGCCATGGGCACTGAGTCTCTAATAGGCTAACACATTTCACATGAGTTATTACAACTTGTTGCTGGGGAAGTGAGCATATCCTCTGTGACTTCATGGAGACAGGACTCTTGGAAGTTTGTGCCTCGTTTTCCCCCAGACTTTGCCACACCTTTTCCCTTTGCTGATTTTGCCTTGTCTACTTTCATGGTAATAAGTCAGTTATGTGCTAAATCTTGGGAGTCCTAAGGAATCACTGAATCTGGGCGTCGTCTTAGGGACCTCCAGCACACCTGCCAAACGTCCATTCACTTCCTTCTTTTCTGCCAGATTCTCCAGACATTCCTTGGCTTGTGGCAGCATAACTGATGTCTGCCTCTGTCTTCACATGGTCTCCTCTTCCCTGTGTGTTTCTTCTCAGTGTGTCTGGTATAAGGACACTCATTGGATTTTAGGGCCTACCTGGATAATCCTGGATGTTCTCATCTTGAGATCCCTATAATTACATCTGCAAAGACCCTTTTACAAAATCAGATCACATTCACATGTTCATGGGGTTACGATGTGAACATATCTTTGGGGGTGTGTGGCACCATTCAACCCACTACAAAGGAGTATGTGGACACGTGATTTTAAGGGGAAAAAATGTCCAGAGCCTGACTTCTACATGTCTTCTTTCCCAAAACTGATCTGTGTGAGAAGTCTTCTGCCATTCTTCTGCCAGGCTTTGTGCTGTGCTGGTTTTCCTTTCCCATATTCCGTTTCTCATTCATGCTACTTATACTTCACAGAAGAAAGGCATACCTCTCCCCATTTAGATTGTTATGTTTTACTGCCTCAGGGGCATCAAATAAAGGGACAGTTAGAAGCACTGGCCTTGACTTAAGGTGGGTGAACAGCAGCAGTGACAGCATCTGGGCCCAGAGGGAATATATCACCCAAATGAACTTACTCTTCACTCCACAGGTCCTGGCTTCGAGGAGCAAGAGAAATCAAGTAAAGGATGAGGAGGATGTTCCTGGAGTTGCATATGGTCATTTCGTGGGACATCCGTTACCTGAGACTGAGATTTTGGAACAGAAACTTAGGGCAGATCCAGAAGAGACTAAAAACAACATCCTAGTTACTTGGCATATCACAAAACAAGATGATGATGAAGGCTCAGGTGACTTTTGGTTTGTTTTATTCTTGATTCCCTCATGGATTTCCAGAAGGCTGAAAAAAAAAAGCAGTCCAATTAAATGAAAAGTATAAATTGGGAAAAAATGGGCTCTGGGGAGAAATAAACTACCTTCAAAATCATGATGAAGTAGAATCAGATATATATTGTTCGTAGATTTCGTACTACATGACCAATGTTGGTATATAATGTATGACTCTGCAGGTCCCTCCTGGTTACATAAACCATCAACTTGCATGTAATCTGTCAGCCACTGCAACCAGAGAATCATGAAAAGTTATTTGATATGCATTGAATCTGAGGAGAAGGCAGATAATTTCCTCAGGAGATGTCACAATTTCATGGTACTTAACTCTTGGGAAATTTCTTTGATGGTTTCTTTCTAGAGGTGATAACATGCATTGTGTTCATAGCATTCTTCTAATATTGATAGATATACAAGCAGGTTGTGTATGGCTGTTTCTTATATGATTATTCTGAGTCCTCTGCTGGACTAGACCAAGTAGAATTCAGTGCACAGAGTTTTTCAAAAGACCACAGCTTGGTGACTTATATACCTACACTTGTTTTGGGCTGGTTTTATCCTTGAATAAAACCTAAAGTGCCCAGGAAAATGTAAGGTTTGCACAGTTATCAAAGGACATCTGTGAACAGGTTGTAGAATGGATGTTTCAGTACAGATTTGGCCACAGGGAGTTATAAATTCTTGTTTGGTAATGGCTTGGGTTTTTGAGATCCACAGTTTGCTTTAGAACTTTACCTTATCTCAGAAAATACAGAGCCCTTCCACGTGTTCAAAATCTAGTTATTACTATACTTTTCATGCCCAAAAATGTTAAATATTTTGTGTAGATAGGAAAGAGCTAGATGTTGTTATATTTAATTGGAATAAAATTAGTGAACTATATTGAAAAGAAGAACTCATCTAAATATTGAAACTAGCAAAATAATAATCATCAAATTGATGTTTGGTCAGTTTAAAGCAATTACATCTACTCGTGGTACTGCTACTGTGCCATTCAATGAGGTACCAGTATTTTTGTGTGTGATGATGGTTATTATGTATTGACACTAAATTTAAATTCCCAAGTTGATAGAGCTATTAAAAATGAAATAATTGATCAAGTAATAAGGAAAATTTAACCAGAAAAAGTTCAATTGCTTATAAAATTTTGATAAATGAAAGAGAATATCCCCGCCAAGAATCTAGTTGTTACCTCCCACCTCCTTATTGTCTTTATTTTATTTATTTATTTATTTGCCTTTATTTTAATTAAACAAATGACTCATTGTGGTATAATTATATATATATATATATATATATATATATATATATAGTCTTTGTCTCTGGTTCCTGGCACAGAGTTCCTAAAACCTTTGGAATTTCCTGAGAGATAGGAGTGTCTTTTTTTATCCATAACAAGCCCCTTTGAGCCATATGTGAGTTTATGCTAATTAGGTGACTCAGGATGGGCCCCTAGAGAGCTTCAGGGTGGGAGCTGATCCCCAGAAAGACCAAGCCTTGATTGGAACTTCTGGCTCTACCCTCTGATCTCAGTAGACAAGAGAGGGGCTGGAGATTGAGCTCTATCACTTGTAGGCAGTGGTTTAATCAGTTATGCCTACGTAATGGAATGTCCATAAAAACCCCAACGGGGTTCAGAGAGCTTCCAAGTAGGCAAACAGTCCGCTTTCTGGGATGGTGACTCACCCCAACTCGACAGGGACAGAGGCCCTTGCACTCAGGACCCTTTTAGATTTGGCTCTATGAGCCTCTTCATGTGACCATTCATTTGTGTCCTTCATAATAAACTATAAGAGTAAGCATAATAATTTCCTGAGTTCTGTGAGTGGTTCTAACAAATTATCAAACCTTAGCAGAGAAGTTATGGGAACCCCCGAATTTGTAGCTAAGTTGGACACAAGTGCAGGGAACCTGGAATCTGGGACTTTGGACTGGTGGCTGAAGTGAAGGCAGTCTTGTGGGACTGAGCTCTTTAGCCTGTGGAGCCTGATGGTAACTCTGAGTTGTTAGTGTCAGATTAGGATTGAATTCAAAGACCAACTGTTAGGACAAAAGATGCTCCTAGTGCTTTTATCACTTAGGAGACTACAAGGTTTTAGGAGTGCTAAGCCGGCAACCAGGGACAGAGAACATTATATATATTTTCTATTATTTCACACCTTCCATTTCAATAATGAGAGAAACACTCTTATCGCGTGGACTGTGTTGTTACAGGGCACATGGACTGTGTTGCTACAGGGATCGCTGACACTGAAGGATGTGGCCGTGGACTTCACATGGGAGGAGTGGCAGCTCCTGGACCCTGATCAGAAGGATCTGTACAGGGACGTGATGCTGGAGAACTATAGCAACCTGGTGTCCGTAGGTGAGGACGGCTCCCCTGTGTCCCTTGGATGGTGACTTTTCTTTCTTCAGCTTCTGAAAGAGTTGTTGTGTCTGTGGTGCTCTGAAGTGGGAGATTTTCAATCTCCTCCCCCCGGCCCCAGATGAGAAGGTATAATCTCTCCACGTTGTAGAGACAAGCCTTTAATTTCCAAACATGCAGATCGTGCAGTCCCTAAAGTGTACCATTCTCATAGCATCACAGATCCCTAGTTCCATTTGATGAGGCTAAGTCTTCTGTTATTTCCCACGAACAGGGTATCAAGTTAACAAACCTGATATACTCTCCATGTTGGAACAAGGAGAACCACCATGGACCTTAGAAGATGAAGTTCACAGTCACCCCCATCCAGGTAAGTGAGAGAGAACCAGCAAGAGGGGGAAGGCTGTGGAAATCACTTTCTAGTCCTTTAGAAAAGGCATCCCAGTGGTGAGGGTGTCTGAGGATACAGAAACAGCCTCCATGTATCCCTTTCCTCATATGAGAGCTCTTTTTCTGTGCAAGAACTTAGAGGAAAGTATACCACTTTATCTCATCTTGGAATGAATCCCTGTTTATTTCTTCTTAGATGTCAACTTTCCCCCTCCTAGGATTATTCTTGCTTGGTTTTTCAAATCCTCCCATTCTTCACTTGTTAGAGTATGATTTTATGTTCCTTTCACATCTCTTGGTATGAAATTCCTCCTTCCGTGTCTCTCTTCTAAGACAAAACTTTGAATTCATCATTGTCTTCTGACTCATACACCTTCCTGCTCCATTGTGAAATATTTATTTCCCTTTACGACATCCAACTGCACCTCAGGTGCCTTACTCTTGTAGTAATGTGGTCTCTTAATGTGTATTCATCTGCTTGCTTGACTTTTCTTTTTACCCCCTCTGAGATTCTTCAAAGGTTCTGTTGTCATCCCTCTGCTCTGTCTCATAGGCTATAAAACCTTACTTTATTCAAATGTGTTAAGCTCTTTGTGGAGACTTGCAATTGACATGTCCCTTAACACTGTCTAATATACCTGCTGGTACCATATATTTTAACCTGTCTCCATGGCAATTCCCAATGAGTTCACTCTTTTTGTGTGAGAAACTAGAACCATCTTCCCTCCCAGAAAATCCCTTTCCAACATCCTTTTTAAAATTGAGATTCTCTTGTACTTCTGTACATCTTAAATCCTGGCATTACCTTGAATCTTCTCTACCCTCTGGGCTCCTGTATTTAATGCCTCTGCTGTTCCTGTTCTTTGTGTAATTAGGAAAGACGTTTCTAAAATTTCTCATTCTCATTTCCTAGCCTAAACAAAATCATAAAACCTCATGCCCACCTTACTGTAGTTCCTTTTTATATTTGTTAATTAATCATTCTCTTAGTTAAACTTTAGATTTTGTTGCTGGATTCTTTTCCCTAAAGCTATCCTTTTCCTCCTCATAGTCTGATGGCATTAAGTCCCAGTTGACCATATTATTATGACATAGAAATTTCTCTTCTATCAAACACCTAAGTCCCCACTCTCAAAGAGGAGGCAGAAATTTAACAAAAGTAGAGTTTCAGTTTTATAAGATGAAAAGAGTTAATGGAGAGAGATAGTGGTGATGGTTATACACAATTGTGAATGCATTTTAATACACTGAACTGTACACTCAGAAATGATTAAGATGGTAAATTTTGTGTTATGTGTAATTTATCACAATAAAAATAAATGGGAAAAAATACACAGATACTATGTCTGGTGGTGAAAACGACTGTAAACCCCAAACCATCAGCATGGAAAATGACTAGAGATGAGGTCAATGGGGTAATAACTGGGGGTTTGCAATAGGTCATTTGGTCACATAAGGCCTTGTCATCCATTTCAAACACTTGATTTTCCTCCTAATGAGAAAACCTTTAGAAGGATTAGGGTATAGCAGTGACGGGATATAATTTATGTTTTAGAGGTATCACCTTGGCTATCAGTAGAAAATAGACTGGAATAGGCAGGTGTTGAAGCAGAAAACCAGATGTGAGACCTGGTTGTTGGTGACTTCAACCCAGCTTGAGGATGGTATGAAAAGATTCTGGAACAATAAAGACTGAATTTGCCACTTAAGTAGGTATGGGGTATGTTTGTTTCCTAGGTAACAAATTACCACAAACTGTGTGACTTGAAACAACAGAAATGTATTCTCACGGTTTTAGATGCTAGAATTTGAAAATCAAGGTATTGGTAGAGCCATGCTCCCTTTCAAAGATCTAGGAATGAATCCTTTCTTGTCTATTCCTTGCTTCTGGTAGTGGCCAGAAATCTTTGATGTTCCTTAGATTGTAGACACGTCATTCCAGTCTTTGCCTCTGTTATTACATGACCTTCTCCCTGTATGTCTCTGTGTGTCTATAGCCAAATCTCTGTCTCCTTAGAAGGACCCCAGTCTTTGGATTAGGGTTCACTCCAATCCATTTTGACCTCGTCTTAACTTGATTACATATGCAAAGACCCTGATTCCAAATAGGGTCACATTCATAGCTACTAGGGGTTAGGGTTTAAACATCTCTTTGGGGGACATATTCAACCCACAATATGGAGTGTGAGAGGGGAAAAAAACAGACGGAAGATGATGCTAAGTATTTTTGATAGAAGAGACTAAATTTAGTGGGAAACAAAGAAATGTCTTTCAGAGCAAAGATTTTTATGAACAAAGCTAGGACAAATCATGTAATATTTACAAATTAAGCTTTTTAACCTGTGAAATGTTTCTGCTATCATTGAAGGCTGTACAAAATTCAAGTAAATGGTAAATATAGAGACTATTTCAGAAATTTAGAAGAAAAGTAGCCTAAAGTGGTATAGAGAGAATGAAGAGTGATAGTATCATAAAGTATCTTAGGTGAGAGAAATAGCTCAGTTTTGAATTAAGATGATAAGGAAACATGGCAAGAAACTGGAAATGTGCAAGGCCATGTGGGGACTGTCAAAAGATTGGCCTGAAACCAGCCATGTGGAGACCAATGTTTGAAAGTATTTGTTGGGGAGCTAGTGGAGTGGAAACTTAGATAAACTGGGTACATCATGGTAATGTAAACTTTTATCACCAGGCTTACTGTTGTGACTTTTATGGTTAATAATAAAGGAGTCATGGTGGAGGTTAGGTTTTGTATATTCTAACTCTAGATAGTCTTATTTTTAACCTCGGTGGCAGCATTATAGAAATAATAAGGTATAGCCAGATGTTCTAAGAAAAACTAAAGATAAAATTGTCACGTCTTGATTCAGGAGGAAGGTGGTCCTATAAGACCCTTTAATTAATGCCAGCAGAGACATTACTGTATGATTAAGGAAGAAGACGCTGTTGTTGGCAAGTTGAGAGATTAGTATATCAGGGACAATGAAATGGGAAAAATTCCACCATGACATCCATACAGGTACAGAATAGTGAAGAAGGTGAGCGTTCCCATGTCTGGTGCAGCAGATCTGCTTCTAAAAAAGACTGTGCCCCACTAGCCTGTTGTGAAAGTCCATCAGGATCATCGTGTCCCTTTCTGTGGGAACGTATGAGAATGTGTCACAGCTCCATGCAAGGTTAGAATGTGAGATTGGTGCTTTGGGAAAGTGAATTTGATGATGGTCTACCTAATGAAGAAGAATGGCAAGTTTTATCAACAGGATGAGCACCCAAGAGTCTGTTAGAATTTTCTTGAAATCATGACCTGTATGTCCAACATTCTGAGTTGCCTCTTTGATGTATATGTTCTAACACCCACGTCTTCTTTCTCTACCAGCGTGGTTATGTTAGGGTCTCTTCAGAGGGCTCTAGGAATCCCAAAACTCTATGTTGACTGACTAAAGCTTTCATCTGTGCCTTCATCTTTTTTCAGTCTTCATGTTTCTCAGAAAGTGATCTCATACAATACTCTGACCTTAAATAATATATATTTCTTTGTTTGGGGTTTTTTTTTTTTTTTGGCTGCACCATGCAGCTTGCGGGATCTTAATTCCCCAACCAGGATTGAACCTGGGCCCATGGCAGTGAAAGTGCCAAGTCCTAATTACTGGACTGCCAGGGAAGTCCACTTAAATAATATTTACATACTGATGTTTCCACATTGCTATTTTCAGTCAAGACCTTACTCAAGTCTTATCGTCTGACTGGCTTTTCCGTGTCTGTGCTTGGATATTATCTCAAAAATGATATGTTTCAAAATGTACTTGGTTTCCCTCACATTCTGAACTTGGTTTCCCTCACATTCTGAAGTTCGGCGATATTCCTCATCTTGTTGAAAGGCACTACCCAACTACCCAATGGGTCAAGCCAAATACTCAGGCGTGCACTTTGATTCCCTCTTTTGTTACCTCTCCTCACATCAAATCCATTAGTGAGTCTTGTTTATCCTTCCTTCCAAATAAATCCTGATATCTTCCACTTCTTATTTCCTTTGCTTCTTCAAATCACTGTCACACTTGGAACTGCCTACTTTATTCCTTATCGTATTTGTTTATTGTTTCCCTTTCCACCCATAGAATATGGCTTCAGTGAAAGTAAAGAATTTTTACCCTGACAGCTGTTATCTTTTGGGTTGTTTGGTGTTTTATATTACTGTGTCTTTAACAATTTCCAAGAGACAGGAGTTAGTGTTTAATGGATACAGAGTTTTTCAGTTGGGGAAGATGAAAAAGAACTAGAGATGAATGGTTGTGATGGTTGTACAACAATGTGATTGTACTTAATGCCACATAAATATACACTTAAAAATGGTAAAATTTATCTTATATATATTTAACAATTGTGAAAAGTTTTTTTTTTAAAAAAAGATAAGGTACTTTTATACTTGGAATTTCTTTTATATTTGATATCATAGGTTTTCCGTTAAAGAGCCAGCTCACCCCAAGGTATTTTTTTTAAGTCTTTATTGAATTTGTTGCAATATTGCTTCTGTTTTATGTTTTGGTTTTATGGCCATGAGGCATGCGGGATCCCAGCTCCCCAACAAGGCACCGAACCCACACCCTCTGCATTGGAAGGTGAAGTCTTAACCACTGGACCACCAGGGAAGTCCCCCAAGGTATTTTTGAAGCAGTTTTATTCCATATGATACTCATGGAAGGGTTAATTGTTCTCTTTCCTAGAAATTGATAAAGTGGATGATCATATGCAGCCACACTGGCAAAACCAAAATATACTGAAGAGGTTGGAACAGTGTCATGAACAGAATGCATTTGAGAATATTATTTATCAGAGCAAAAGTTGTTTTCCTTTGAGGCCAAATCATGATGTATTTGATTTACATGGGAAAACTTTGAAATCATATTTAGATGTAATCAACCTGAGTACAAGCTGCAAAAAAATGGAGCCTGCTGAGTTTAATGGAGATGGGAGATCCTTTCTCCATGCTGATCATGAGCAAACTCATACTGAAATTAATCATCGGGACATACACAAAATAGAGAACACCCACGAATGTACTGAATGTGGGAAAGCCTTCCTCAAGAAGTCTCGGCTCAATGAACATAAGAGAATTCATACAGGAAAGAAACCCCACAGATGTAGTGTCTGTGGGAAAACCTTCTCCAAGAAGTTCAAGCTCACTGAACATCAGCGAACTCACAAAGGGGAGAAACCCCATGAGTGCCGTGAATGTGGAAAAACCTTCCTCAGGAAATTTCAGCTTACTGAACATCAGAAGACTCATACAGGAAATAAACCCCATGTATGCAGTGTATGTGGGAAAGCATTCTACAGAAAGTTCAAGCTAACTGAACACCAGAGAACTCATACAGGAGAGAAACCCTATGAATGTCCTGAATGTGGCAAAGCCTTCTTTAGGAAGGCAGAGCTCGTTATACATCAGAGAAACAAAAGAGGAGAAAAACCCCATGTATGCAATGAGTGTGGGAAAGGTTTCTCCAGAAAATCACAGCTCATTCTGCACCAGAAAATTCATACAGGAGAGAAATCTTATATATGCAGTGAATGTGGAAAAGGTTTCATACAGAAGGGCAATCTTATTATACATCAACGAACTCACACTGGAGAGAAACCCTATGGATGCACTGAATGTGGTAAGGCCTTCAGCCAGAAGGCATGCCTCATAGCACATCAGCGATTTCATACAGGAAAGGCTCCCTTTGTATGTACTGACTGTGGAAAATCTTGTTCACAGAAATCAGGACTCATTAAACATCAGAGAATTCACACAGGAGAGAAACCCTATGCATGCAGTGACTGTGGGAAAGCCTTCACTACAAAGACAATGCTCATTGTCCATCAAAGAACTCACACGGGAGAGAGGCCCTATGGATGCAATGAGTGTGGGAAAGCTTTCTCCCACATGTCATGCTTGGTTAAACATAAGAGGACACACACAAGAGAGAAACAAGTAGATTCAGTGAAGGTGGAATATCCTTCCACAAAGGGTCACAGCTTATTAGATACTAGTGAACTCATGCAGGGGGAAAACACTGTTAATATGGTGACTGTGCAGATGCCTTCTGCAACCCCTCAGACATCATTAAACATCAGTGGGCTCCTAGCAGATAGGAATGTAGTCCTTATGGAACAGCCAGAGGCCAGAGGTGCACCCTCAGGAGATAACAGAGAGTTTGTGCAGGAGAGAAACTTCATGAATGCAATGAATGTGGTTATGCCTTCAGTGGTCAATTATATCTTATTTTATGTCACAAAAAACACATAGGAAAAAACTGGTACATTCTATTTGGAAAAGCCTTGAGCAATAATGTATAGCTGATTATATGGTTATGTATAAAAAGCAAACCTATGAAGGCAGAGGTTAGGAAAGCTGTGTTTTGGAAGATAGACCCTATTATCAGTGATTACCAAGGTCATCAGTGAGCTTATAGTGTGTAAAAATATGAGAGTGGTAAAGTCCTTCCCTCAATAGGTGTCATTACATACTGGAGAGAAACTTGGAAGGCAGTGAATGTGGCAGGGTTTTCTGCCCCATCCATTAGCTGATGAAATCATATACAAATAAAACACTGTGAACACACTAATTGTGGAATATCTTACTAAAGTTCTTGTGAAGCAAAGCCTGTGAAAATGAGAAACATTCGAGAGCTTTATGTACCAATTCCCACTTCATAATACATTACACAATATACCTGATGTACATTTTTGGACAGGAAACCTTGAACAATATTCCTAGTTACTATGCTTATGATTCCATAATTTTAAGGAGAAAGACAGTCTACCCCACATCACTGGTTAAGGTTATCATGTTATACTCATTTCTCCTAATTTTGGATTCTTTTTCTTTTTTTAAAAAAAAATTATCTTCAATGCCCACCCAATATATGATTAGCTGCTGCATTTCTTAGGCTCTAAATTTATTTAAATATTATTTCAGACAATTGAATTCCCTCACAACAGAAATGAATATTAAATTCATAAATATAACTTAATGTCCTTGGATGAGCTTAAGTTCGATTTATAAATAAGACTAAGCATTATACCATAAAGGTCACTATAAATGTGATTTTTAAAATTTTCTAGACTTGAAAAGGTAGTGAAATCAGGTTTGCAAAATGAACTGAAAGCCCAAGGACAATTAGTAATTTAAACCTATAAATTAACTAACAAAATACATTCCAACATAACTCTTGGTAGTTTTTTTCCTGAAAACATGAAAATAAAATGGGCAATTTGAACACAAATTAAGATGACTCTTCTTGCTTCCATCCTAGCTCTCTCTTCTCTGATTATCCAAATTATTCTCAGAATCCTGGGAATATGAAAATCTAAACTGGATAACTATTCAGCTGCATTCTTCCCTCTGGAGATAGCTCCCTGCCCAACCCTTCCCTTTGCCTCATTGATGGAATCGATATAGATGTCAGGAAGAATGTTGGGGTGGTTCCATTTCCTCTCAACTAAGGGACTCTCGAGTCTTACATGTTTGAGTGTCACATGAGGAAGAGAAAAGTAGATCATCATAGAATCAACTGTGGCCTGGTATCATACTTCACAGAGCTGGATCGACTGAATCAGATTGGGAATAGGTCAAGGAGCTCTGGAAGTGTGGGCTCAATCTGGTTCTAGACTGGAATACTATAGGCCTTTAACCAATCTGGCAAATATTTTCAGAATCTCTGTAATTACTGAGCTGTAGCCAGGAGTAATGTCAGTAGGGACTGGCATAAAACTGATGTAGCGTTAAGGTTCAGACCAAGTCTACTGCTGGAAAACTGGAATTTGAGGAAGAGCATGAGGTCAGGTCCCTTAGGGAGAAGCTAGGAGTGGAGGCATGTAAGTAGATGAGGTATCTTAGTGGCATTGTAAATGATTTTTTAAAAACACATGATGTAAAAACTTAGAATTACTTGAAGAGAACATCTCAATTGTTTTCTTAAGGATTTTAATGTGGAATATATGAGGATCTTAGATCATGTATAAACATTGCTATATCAGTTTCAATACAAAGAAGAAATATAACAAATGTCAAATAACAAATATCATCTTCCTGAGTTTGTGCTCAAATATAAGGTCTTGAATGTAAGTTAGAGTCTGTAAAATTTAGACTGTAAGCTTCATGAAGAAGTAACAAGTACTTCTACTGTTTAGGGACCTTCTGTTAACCCCTATATACCAGATGTCTAGAATGCCTGGCAAAGAGTAGGCACTCATTGTTAATTGGCTGAGTCTCATCCAATAAGCAATCTGGTCTTGCTCAACTGAGATCTAAAGTAGGATCAGAAAGGACCAAACTGTTTCCAAGTAACTTTAATGTATCTCAAAACAAACCTCAAGAATATTTATAGGAGTGCAAACACATTAATTAACAATGTTTGTCATCCAACCAAAAATTACCAAGCATGCATAAAAGCCAGAAAGTGTGACCAATATTGAGAAAAACCAATCAGAAGTGACCGGAAACTGACGATGCTAGATTGAGCAAACAAGGACAGTATGATAACTGTATAAACAGTTATAACTGTATTCCATTGGATCAAAAAGGCAGAGAAGTGATTAACATGTTAATTATAACAATGTGTAATGGGGTTTAAAAAATATTTTATATGTTACATGTTCATATTTTATAAGCCCTCCCATAATATTGTTTCTTCATTCACTATCTTGAGAAGAGAGTGGAGGGCAGTTTGAGAGATTTCCATCTGGCGTTCCTCACAATGATACCTCTTACCCCATTGGCTGAGAACTCAAGGCTTTTCTCTTTTTAATAAAAGCTTTTATTAGCTTTTGTTCTCTTTGTACGTGAGTTTCTTTTGCCTTGTCATCAACTTCACTGGTCTTTTCTTTTGCATACCCTAATAGGTTAAAAAACTGATCATGCTTTTTAAGACTCCCCCAGCACAGCCCCTTGTATCATTTTGGATAGTTTCTATTGCTGTGTCTTCAAGTTAACTAATCTTTTCTTATGCCATGTCTAATTGCCATTAATTCCATCAGTGTATGTTTTCTTTCAAACTGTAGTTTTTAATCTCTAGAAATTTGACTTGGGACTTTCTTTTTATATCTTTCACATCTCTATTTAACATGGTTTACTTTTAACCTATTTGTCACTTAATATTTAAAGTGGTTTTCTAGAAGGTAACATATAGTTAGGCCTTGCTTTTTTATCGAGTTGACAATATGTCTTTTTATTGGGGTGTTTAAATCATTTATGTTTAATGTGAGAATGTAGTTAGGTTGAGATTAAAAATGTACAATTTGCTATTCATCCCATCTATTTTTTTTTTTAATTTATATTTTTGGCTTGTGCTGGGTCTTCGTTGCTGTGCGTGGGCTTCCTCTAGTTGCAGCAAGCGGGGGCTACTCTTTGTTGTGGTGCATGGGCTTCTCATCACCGTGGCCTCTCCTGTTGCAGAGCACAGGCTCCCGGCACACAAGCCTCAGTAGTTGTGAAACGCAGGCTCAGTAGCTGTGGCGCATGGGCTTAGTTGCTCCGCAGCATGTGGGATCTTCCCGGGCCAGGGCTCGAACCCGTGTACCCTGCATTGGCAGGCAGATTCTTAACCACTGTGCTACCAGGGAAGCCCCCATCTATTCTTTGCTCCCCTTTTCCTACCATCTTTTGGAGTAACTGAGTATGTCTTATGATTATTTATCTTCTTTGTTGGCTTATTTATTTATTTATTTATTTATCTATTTGTTTATTTATTTATGGCTGCACCATGTGCGGCTTGTGGGATCTTAGTTCCCTGACCAGAGATTGAACCCTGGGCCCCCAGCAGTGGAAGCACGGAGTCTAACTGCTAGACCACCAGGGAATTCCCCATAATTTCGTTATTTAAGTGGTTCCTTTAGTTTACAGCATGTAAACTTATAACTTGTCAGTATAAGTATTATTATATATACCTCTTCGTGTATAGTGACAGAATCTTATAATAGTATACTTCCATTTTCTGTAGCCAGATTAGCTTCATTGAAGAGACTGTCTTCTGGATGCTCCTGGGATATGTATTTAGGGGATGGATAAGCTGGTTTTACATGATAAATCTACATTAGCATTCCTAATTCCATATACTTTTGGATACTTTACAGAATATGGAACAAGGAATTTCTGGCATTTAAACTTTAATGTAGTTCACCTTTGAGTCAAGTTTCAGTCAACCAACCAAGCAAACTGTTAGAGCCATTCTCACTGAGCTCACACATAAAAGCCAGAATCAATTCATAGTAAGCCCATATTAAATTTGCTTGATCCAAAATCATATTCCTTCCACCATGACCCCACAAATGTTTCCCAGATTTCTACTGAACACATTAAGCAACATTTTAAAAAGATAAATACTTCATGACTACATTGGGTTTATCCAAAGAATGCAAAGTCGGTTAAAAGTTGTCTAATTTTATAAACAATGTAATTCACCACTGTATTAGACTGCTCTTGTTGCCATAACAAAATACCAGAGTAGGTGGCTTAAACAACAGAAATTAGTTTTCTCATAGTTCCAGAGGCTAGAAGTCCAAGATCTAGGTTCCAGCAGATATAGTTTCTGGTGAGACACTGCTTTCTGGTTTCTCTTCTTATAAATAAGGACACTAAACTTCCTGGAGCCCCACACTTACAACCTCATTTAACCTTAATTACTTACCTTAGGAGCCCCATCTCTGATTAGAGCCACACTGGGTCTTAGGGCTTCAATATGTGAATCTGAGGAGACACAAACATTCAGTCCATAATATTCCTCCACTGGTCCTGTCCCCTCCATTTCATGTCCCTCTTGCATGCAAAATACATACATTCCATCCCAACAGCCCCAAAAGTCTTAACTCATTCCAACGTTAACTCTAAAATCTATATCCAGGCCTTCTCTGGTGGCGCAGTGGTCGAAATCCGCCTGCCAGTGCAGGGGACATGGGTTCGATCCCTGGGATGGGAAGATCCCACATGCCGTGGAGCAACTAAGCCCATCAGCGCAACTACTGAAGCCGTGCGCCTAGAGCCCATGCTCTGCAACAAGAGAAACCACAGCAATGAGAAACCCACGCACTGCAACAAAGAGTAGCCCCCACTCGCCGCAACTAGAGAAAGCCCACACAGCAACGAAAACCCAATGCAGCCAAAATAAAATAAAATAAAATACAATGTTAAAAAAAAAAAAAGTCTATATCCGAAGTCTCATCTAAGTCAGATATGTGTAAGACTTGAGGTACAATTCACCCTGAGGCAAAACTCCTCTCCAGCTTTGGACCCCTGAAAACAGGTAAGTTATGTGCTTCCAAAATACAATAGTGGGACAGAGGTGGGATAGATATTCCCATTCTAAGAGAGATAAATCGTAAGGAAAAAAGGGGTGACATGTCCCACGCAAATCCAAAAGCTAGAGAAAAAAATTCCATTAGATCTTAAGGCTACAGACTAAAGTCTTTTGTTCAATGCTCTACCCTCCAAGCATTTTAGGTCACTGTTGTAGGTGGGAATCATAACACTCGCTACAACGAGGAAATAAAACCAAGTAACTTTACTTTTCCATTCTGCACACCAGTAGTGAGACAGGCTGGAATCTGGGACACTTTGCTGCAGTGCTTGCACCTGGACAAAAGTCTCCTCCAGCAACAGAATACAATGAAACTACAATAGAAGGGACTAAAAATAACTGCTGTGCATGCACAGTTGGGGCCAATTATGAACAAGATAAAAGACCAAAACCCAACTGCCACTTCTGAGGTACTGAGAGCAAAAGCCAGGGTCCTGTGCTTAATCCCTGCACACAGCCCTACAGGGGATGGGCAGACTACCTAAACCACCCTCCTGCCCCACCCCTAGACCTGCGCCCTACCCTCACCCCATGTAAGGGACCAACTCCCCACCCCCCTACCCCCAGCAAGAAAGGGAACCTGTTACTTGTTTTCTCTCCCTCCTGCTGCAGCACCAATCACAATAAAGCCTTGCCTGAGTTTCTTATCTGGCCTGTTACCAATTTCTATTGATTAAAGAGTCCAAGAACCCTAATCTGTAACAGTACAATGTACAGCTCCACGAAAAAAAAGTGTTATTTTTGTCTGCTTTTATACCTTTCATATTTCCAGCACCCAGACCTCTGTTTGCCACGCAGTACGCATTTTATAAACATCTGCTGGGTCAATAAATGAATGATTAACCTCTTTACTTCGAAGGTTCTCTGAGCCAGGTTGTACAATTATAGGGAGTGGGGTTTAATCAGTTGGGCTGCAATACTTAACAGAATCACTTCCCTTTGTCAGAGCTTTTCTTAAAAAAAATAAATTTATTTATTTTATTTTTGGCTGCATTGGATCTTCGTTGCTGCGCGCAGGTTTTTTCTAATTGCGGCGGGGGGGGGATACTATTCGTTGCGGTGCGGGGGCTTCTCTTACTGCAAATCACGGGCTCTAGGTGCCCAGGCTTCAGTAGTTGTGCCACACGGGCTCAGCAGTTGTGGCTGCCAGGCGCAGACTCAGTAGTTGTGGCACACTGGCTTAGCTGCCCTGCGGCATGTGGGTTCTTCCTGGACCAGGGCTCGAACCGGTGTCCCCTGCATTAGGCAGGTGGATTCTTAACCACTGCGCCACCAGGGAAGTCCCTTTCTCAGAGCTTTTGCTTTAAAGTATTTCCCATCTTTGTGGAAGCCCTGGCTCTTCCCACCGTGGTTGGGGGAACCACGCTTCTTCGCAGCCTCAGCCCCTTTTGCCAGCCCCTGATGGACCGTGTTCCCCATTTCCCTCCACACCAGTCAGAACAAGAGCTGTATAATCCTGCATTTTGCCCACTCTCAGACCAATGCCCTCCTCAGCGGTTCTCTAAACCCTACAATGGCCTTAAATGCAGCTTCCTCCAACACCCCCTCCAGCCAGCATTCCACTAGCCGGTTCTCCTTCAATTGTTGCTAGGCTTGGCTTGGGTCCCTCCCCTCGCCCCTAAATTTCTTTGAGATGGTTGCGCTTGTTAGCTTCTCTTTATCCTTTAAATCAAAGTGCCTTCATGTCCGCGACCATCTCTGCGCTCCCTGCAGTGATCCGGGCAGGCTTGACTTTCCGAGAAGCTAAGCTTTTGTGCAGCGCCCCTGGCGAATGCTGCAAAGTCGGGGCCCAACGGATCAAGTGACCTGGAAAGGGGGTGAAATAGGTCGTTTTCAACTGCTTCTCACCGTTTTTGACCTTCCCGCGGAATGCAGGAAAAGGAAGACCTCCCCCGTCGTTCGGCAGTACGTGGGAAAATGGCGGCTCCCGGTAAAGACCCTCGAAACCGGCGCGGAAATATTGCGTCATAGAAGGACCAGGAGGAGCCAGATTCCGGGGTCTCTGGAACTGCGGTTTTTGGACCTCGTCGGCCACCATCCTTTCAGCTTCTGAGGGTCGTGTCCGCCGCGTGGGTTGGTCGCCGGGCTGCAGACATTGAGGCAAAGTGTTTAGAACAGCGGTATCGTGATTTGCCTCCAACGGTGAAGACGGAGTTCATCCATCAGGTCAGTGTCCGGTTCTGGGCGTGTCTCGGGGCCAGGGAGAGCGCGTTGGGGTGTTTTGCTGTTTTTGTTCCAAACGACGTAGAGGTCGGTGTTGGGGGGAAGCGAGTGGTGATCCTCGCTGGGGTGTTGTGTGTTAGCGGATCAGTCGGGGAATCCGTGTTGAGAGTTTCCCATGGAAAGGGAGGTCACGGGGTTCCGTGTTGGGACGAGAACTTAGGAGGTTTTTTGGAGAGTAGCGTTTGGGGTGGCTGAGGTTGGGGGGATTGGGAGTCGTATCCGCGTTGGGGACAGCGTTTGGGGAGCTTATCGCATATTTAATTTAGAAATGGGGTTTCTGGTCTTCTTGCGTCCATGTTTACTGTATATTCCTATTGAAAATAGGTTTTCAGGTTCATCCCGACCCAAGTAATGACATTCTCATCCTCCTAAATACGCCTCCAGAAAACAACTCTTGTTTAAATTTAGTATATCTCATTTTTGGCGTTGGGATCAGGTGTGTAGGTATTGGTATAATGTTATATATTTTTATCTAACTTCCTGTCATAACGATTTCCATATTACAAACTCTTTGGAAGTTTTCTTCTTTCTTTTCTTTTGAAAAAAACTGTTCCAGGGCTTCCCTGGTGGCGCAGTGGTTGAGAGTCCGCCTGCCGATGCAGGGGACACGGGTTCGTGCCCCGGTCCGGGAGGATCCCACGTGCCGCAGAGCGGCTGGGCCCGTGAGCCATGGCCGCTAAGCCTGCGCGTCCGGAGCTTGTGCTCCGCAAGGGGAGAGGCCACAACAGTGAGAGGCCCACGTACCGCAAAAACAAAAACAAAAACTGTTCCAGTTATGTTCCATCACGTGGGTGTTTTGATTGAGGTAGAACTGATGTAGATCTAGGTACTACACTTTCAAGAACACGTGATGGATTTCCTCTAACTCAAGTTTTTTTGTTTTTTCTTTGACCAGCTGTGATTTTTTTTTTGTATGTGTCTTGGACATGTTTTATTATGTTTATTTGTAAGTAGTTTACACTTTTGTTGTAACTGTAAATGGTGTCATTTTTTCCCCATATGACTCCGCTTCCTCTTTTTTGTTTCTTTTATGTAATGCACAAGAGCAAAAATTAAAAAGATATGCTGATTTTGTCACCTCATTCCACTCATGTTATTACTGATAGCTTCAAATTGATTACTTCATCTTTTCTAGTTGAGCATTTTTGTCATCTGCAAATAATGTTGGCCAGGTAGCAAGTGATGGGACTGGAGTAAGAAGAACCTGCTTCTGCCTCTGACCTGGGTAGGTTAATCACTGAGTTAAGCTTCATCAGTTGTGAAGAAAGCTGTCATGGTTCCCACTTCATAGCTGTTAGAAAGATTAAATGAGCAAAAGTTCTTTAAGTACAAAGTGTAGTGCCTGGCACATGGTATAGTCTGGATAAATGGTACCTGCACTTTATCAAGTTATTATTCTTTCTCCAAGCCTTCCCCACCCCCAGCTTTATTGAGATGTAATTGACATAAAACATTCTATAAGTTCAAAGGTGTACAACGTGTTGATTTGATACACTTATGTATTGCAAAACAAACCACCATAAGTTAGCTAACATCTGCATTATGTCACATAATTAGCATTTCTTTTTTGTGGTGAGAACATTAAAGATCTACTTTTTTTTTTTTAAAAGATCTACTTTTTTTAAAAACAACTTTCAAGTATATAATACAGTATTATTAACTGTAATCACTATGCTGTATATTAGATTCCCCTCAAAGGCTTTTTAATTTTATTTTCATTCATAATTTCTTTCTCTTTAAAATTTCCTTTGATTTATGTTGCTAGATTTCCCAATATCTTATATTCCTAGAAGAAACCATACTTGTTCATAATGATTTGTTTTTTTAACATGGGGTTGGATTCTATTTGTTAATATTTTATTTAATATTTTTGCATCTAGAAATAAAAAGATGTTTTGGATTTGCTTCAAAAATAATGTGTGTGGGGGGAAATAATAATCCAGTGGTGGTGGGGAAGTGAGTGGTGGTGTATATAAAAAGAATTATATTTGAGTTGATAATTATTGAAGTCACATGATGGATGTGTGGAGTTTGATTATACTGTTCTTTGTTGGGTTTTTTTTTTGTACATGACGTTTAATTATACTGTTCCATCTTTTGCTTGAAATTTTTTTAAAAATTTGTGAAAATTTATAGGCGAAACTGATCTGTACTTTCCTTTAAAAGTTTTTTTCAAGTATAACACTAAAAATTAAAGAATAGAATATTACAGCACCTTAGAAGCCCCCACCTCATCCTTATCTCCTCCCTCCCCTCCAGAGGCAATTATTATCCTAAAAACATCATATTAAATATGCCTGATTGTTAACTTTATATGAGTAGAATCATACAGTACATGTTCTTTTGGTTCTGGCTTCCTTTGTTCAGTATTTTGTTGTGAAATTCATCTAAGTTATTGCATATAGCAGTAGATTGTTTCTTTCTATTGCTGTATAGTATTCCGTTCTATGACTATACCCCAGTTTATTTATCCATTCTGCTATTCATAGACATTTGGCTTTTTACTGGCTCGTGGCTATTATGAATAACGCTTATGTGAACATTTTTGTACATGTATTTTGGTGCTGTTGGATATATACTTAGTAGAATTCCTGAAGTATAAAGTATGCTAGATACAAGGAGAAATGACAAATGCTCAGTCGTAACAGGTACATGTTAATATACCTGTCTCAGTAACAGAGACCAAGGAGACAAAAATCCAGAAGGCTATAGATTCATGGGCCAGCAAACTTTTTCTGTAAGGGGGTAGATAGTAAATATTTTAAGCTCTACAAGCCCAGTGATCTCTGTCTGTACCTATGCAACTCCGCCACCGTAACATGAAAGGAGCTTTTGAGAATACATAAAAAAATGGGTGTGCCTGTGTTCTAAGAAAACATTATTTACAAAAACAGTTCACCAGCCCATCAGTGCTGACCCCTAAAAGATTAGAATAACATGATTTAAAAACTGACCAATATAAAACTCTCCATTCAACAATTTTTCTCAAACGCACATAGAACATTTCTAAAAAATTACTGTATGGTGGGCCATAAAGCAAGTCTAAACAAATTTCAAAGGATTGAAATCATACAGAATATTTTCTTTAACTGCAGTGGAATTAAGCTCTAAAGCAATACCAAAACAACACCTAGAATTTCCCCATTTGTTTGGCAAGTATGCCATAACCCATCTAAATCATCCATGAATCAAAAATAATTACAGTGGAAATGTCTGAATTGCATTTTTAAAATTGAGATATAGTCGAGTGAATTGCATTTTATCCTACATGTCAGTTCTTGTTGAATTCAACTAAATGAGTCAGTGGAGGGAATTTATAGCCTCAAATACATATGTTAGAAAAGAAGGAAGGATGAAAATCAATGAATAAACATCTATCTCTATAGGTCTCTTTCTTCTAATCTATCAATTAGTATTTTGAAATGCCTGCTTCATACAATTAGTTGAGAAACTTTTCATCGTTTTCTGTGATGTGTGAGAGTTTACATAATATTGGCATCGTCTGTACTGTACAGATTAGGTAGAACTCATAAAGCCCTAATGACTTTTTTCTTCTTTTTTTCATGGAAACTCACAGTAGAGAGAATAGTGTAATATGTACCCATCACTCGGCTTCAGCGTGGCCAATCATGCTCATCTGTGCCGCCACCACTTTTGTTTTTCCTTTGGAGCGTTTCATAGCAAATCCAAGGTTTCATGTCCTTAAACTTGTAAATCTTCCAGTATGCATCTCTAACTTGTAAGGTCATTTAAAAAATTTATAACCAGAAGGTTGTTTTCAAATGTATCAAAGTTAATAACAATTCTTTTATTTCATCCAATATCCAGTCCATATTCAGTGTTTTTATGATCATCTCAAAGTTGTCATTTAACATTGGATTGTTTGCATCATGATCCAAGTAATGTACGTGCGTTACATTTGCTTCTTATATCTCTTAGGTCCCTTTTATTTTATCTTATTTTATTTTAAACTAACTTTATTGAAGTATAGTTGATTTACAAAGTTGTGTTAATTTCTGCTGTCTAGCAAAGTGATTCAGTTATATGTATATATATTCCTTTTCATGTTCCTTTCCATTATGTTTTATTACAGGATATTGAATACAGTTCCCTGTGCTATACAGTAGGAGCTTGTTGTTTATCCATTAGATCCCTTTTATTCTATAACAGTCCCTCTTCCATTTTTTATTTTGTCCTCATGTCTCAATATGTTGTGCTAAGAAGCATACAGCATCATTAATGAAGGATTCTTGCCTAAAAAGTTAAATATAGAAATAATCAAACCTCTAATTTAACTACCCAGTTTATAGGAAAAACTGAGAGTAGGGGAGGTGAGGAAGGATAAGGAAGCAATCAGCCAAATCCAGAAGGTAGTATATCCTATGGGACAAATGACTTGTTCCCTTCTGCCTTCCCTCCATTCCTTCCAAAGCATATATGGTTATTGATTTATAATGACTTGGCAACATCTTTACTTTTATTTCAAGTGGGGATGTTTTTAATTTAAAATTTTAAAATTTAAATTTTTAATTTTAATTTAAAATATTTTGTGCTCATTGAAAAAGATGTAAAATTCACATCCTAATCTATTGAACCAACCATAATAATTTTTTATATAATTTTTAAAAATTTATTTATTTATTTTTGACTGCGTTGGGTCTTTGTTGCTGCGCGCGGGCTTTCTCTAGTTGCGGCGAACGTGAGCTACTCTTCATTGCGGTGCGCAGGCTTCTCGTTTGATGGCTTCTCTTGTTGTGGAACATGGGCTCTAGGCTTGTGGGCTTCAGAAGTTGTGGCGCACGGGCTCAGTAGTCGTAGCATGCGGGCTCTAGAGCACAGGCTCAGTAGTTGTGGCACACGGACTTAGTTGCTCCGTGGCATGTGGGATCTTCCCGGACCAGGGATAAAACCCATGTTCCCTGCATTGGCAGGCGGATTCTTAACCACTGAGCCCCCAGGGCAGCCCCTACCATAATAATTTTAACATTGTTATATTTCCTTTTGTGAAATACAGAATCATATGATACATAATGGGTAGAAATGTGCTTTGTTCACTGAGCTGTATATTATGGACATTTTTAATTTCAGGAAGTATGTTAAAATTTTAAATTATTACAGAATTTTCCATTAGATGGATTGTAACTATTCATTCAATTAATCATCTCTCAGTGGACCTTACATATGTTTTGTGAACCTTACATATATGTTTGCTCACTTTGCCACTGTTTTCTTTGCATAAATTCCCCAAAACAGAATGTTGGATCAGAAGCGATTTTATTTTGAAAATGTTCAGTACATAATGTGAGAATATCCCCCAGTAATATTCTATCATATAATACTTACAGTATTTATCTAAAGGAGTGTTATCATTTTTCATGTCATTTTCATGTCAGTTTCAAGCACTAACTAAACTCTTATTTTTTATTACTGTCCATTTCAATTACTTGGGTTTTCTGGGTCTATAGTAATATTGTGCAGAAGGTTATTTAACTCTTTTTTTCTACTATTAACAATTGCTATTTGATTCTTTTTTCTAATTGCATTTGGAAGCATGGTCGGACCAGTGATGAATGAAAACAGTGATTCTTGCACCCCCTCTGAGGAAGGCTTACAAAGTGTCACTGGCTCTCAGTTGGGCATATAAAGTGTTTAATGTTCGCTTTGTTTTTGTTTTGCTTTAAATCTTTTTCCTTTTTTCTTTTTTAAGTTTAGAAAGAAATAAAGCGTTACGTGTACAATTAAATTGTCAACTACAGGTCCCAACTCCATTCCTTCCTCTTCCTCCCTAGATGTAACCACTAACTTGGAATTTTACATTATGATTATTTTTGGACTTTTAAGTGTGTGTGTGTATCTACAAACAATATATAATATTTTTGTGTGTTTTACAAGTTTACATAAGTTATGTTAATTTTATATATCCTTTTACCAGAGATTTTGTTTATTATTTTTTTTTTATCAGTGAGTTGGTTTTTTTTTTTTTTCACAGTGTTACTGACACCAAATGTGCATGACTTTTCCCCCACACCGGCCAGTTCTCCAACTCCCTGGATGTCCTACTGGGTGTCCTACAGTTCACCTCAGTTCTGGCACTACCAGGATTCAGCAGAGACCTCCTCCGCCACAGGTTAAGGGCTCAGTCCCACATGACCGCCCCCACTTCAGATGTCAGTTGCAAGTCCCAGGGTGTCACCAGTAATTCTGGCCAGCTGGCTATAAGTTGGAGGTTTCCATGCCTCCCGCTCCAGTTCAGTAATTTACCAGAACAGCTCACAGAACTCAGGAAGACACTTTACTATTACCAGTTTATTATAAAGGATACAGAAGAACAGCCAGATGAAGAGGTACACAGGGCAAGGTCCAGATGAGTCCTGATCACAGGAGCTTCTGGCTCCATGGACTTGGGTTGACCACCCTCCAGGCACCTCAGAATGTTCAGCAACTCAGAAGCTCTCCAAACCCTGTGGTTTAAGAATTTTAATGGAGGTTCCATTACATAGGCGTGCTTGATTAAATCATTGGCCATTGATGGTTAGGCTCCATCTCCAGTCCCTCCCCCTTCCCCAGAGGGCCAGTGGTGGGGCTCAATGTTTCAATCCTTTAATCATGCCTTGGTGTTCTGGGCGCCAGCCACTATAATCTCATTAGCATACAAAAGATACTCTTGTCACTGCAGAGATTCCAAGGGTTTTAGGAGCTGTGTGCCAGGAACCCAGGACAAAGGCTGGCTATCTATTTCCCATTGTACCCCAGCGAGTCTAAGGAAAGTAGCCACTCCATTCCAAGCCTATTATGGGTTTGTAGCAAAAGCAGTACCAAATTTAATGAACTGTTTTTTCAATACCATTTAGACTTTTTCCCCTAACGTATTATTTATTGGCTCCTTTTGGCTGCCAACCTGACATCCCTGCCCCCTTTGTTAAGAAAACGCCTATTTTATTTCAGTAACCATCCACCTGGGAACTTGACCTTAGCCTCAGTTTGGTAGGAAACGCAGATTAGTCTTCCCAATGGGGGTAGTTCCATTGCTATTCTCAGTTTCACTGATGTGTTCCAGGCATGAGCATTTGGTGCAGCCCTGATCTGCTGGGCGTGAGGGAAAGTCAGGCAAGGAGCTTCTGGGAATCGTTGGGTCCTTCATCCTCCCACAGTAGAGATCTCAGTTCCAACCCATTCCAGCCTAACCACCTCTTCCTACCTCTCTCCTGTCCATAAGGAATTCTGCACTTGAGATGTGTACCATCTCTTTTTGGGCTGCACTGCAGGGACGCTAGACTGAAGGGCTGGGGCTGGGGCTGGGACAGAGTGGTCTCAGGATTGGAGATGGGGGTGGTGTGCATGTTCACCAGTATGTTTACCAGTAATTGGTCAGAGAATGGGCAGAGACAAGCTCTCTGGGTGTGGAGGATTCAGGAGAGCTCAAGAGAGTCTTTAAGAATAATTTGCTGCCTCATGGGATGGAAACAAAATTCAAGTTGACCTTATGGTGTTCGTGTCCTCAGAGTGTGAGTTTCTTTTGTTTTCTTTCTTTCTTTTTTTTTTTTTCCTGCATGTGGGACTTAGTTCCCCAACCAGGGATTGAACCGGAGGCACGGATGGGGCTTCCTTTGCATTCCTTGTGTGGAGGGAGCTGTCTGGATGTGCACAGGGAATATGACAAGAGCTGATTCCAAAGGCCCTGTTTTTGCAACTGTGACTGTATGGCCCCCTCACAGTATGATACACCAGGGAAGTTTAGTTCTTAAAGTGCCTGAGAAAGAGAACAAGTTTGTATTGTGAGGCTGTTGGAAGAGGGAAGTGTCATAATGGAGAGGCGCAGATATGAATGCAGATTCCCACATTGCTCCTGAGGAAGGGTGTTAACTTGGGCAACACGCTTCACCTGACCAAGCTTCAACTTACTGGTGTTTAAAATTGGAGATAATAATGAAGACCTTACAGAACAGTGTTGAGGATTACATAAGATATGGCTTGTGATCCGTTAAGTACCCTGATCTTTAAACTGGGATAATTGCCTCAGTACAGTAAACAGAAAATTTAGATGTATGTGGGCTCAGGTGGTTTTAAGTCAGTTTCCAGAGCCACCTTTTTAAAAAAATTTTTTTTTGAAGTATAGTTGTTTTACAATATCGTGTTAATTTCGGCTGTACAGCAAATTGATCCAGCCATACATATATATACATTCCGTTTTTTTTGTATTCTTTTCCAGTATGGTTTATCGTAGGATATTGAATAGAGTTCCCTGTGCTATACGGTAGGACCTTGTTGTTTATAGAGCCACCATTTTTGTACTTTATCTTTTCTGAAATGGATCTATGTGACAAGACCATGAGCTGGTTTTTGTTTCCCATCTCCTCTTCCACATTCACTCTCTTCCACTTTACGAAAATAAAAGGCATCCCTCTCGCCCATTCCATATCTTCCTGTGAGGCACAGCCCCATGATGTAAAAGCTTTCAGAGGGTTAAAGAGACATGAAATATTGGGTCCCCTTCTCTTAGTGTGAGTTCGCATAGCAAGGGAGAGAGCGCTGTGGTCCCAGGCTCAATCATTGAATTTGCTCTTGAATTCACAGGTTCTAGTAATAGAAGAAGAAGAAGGAACATTTCAGTAATAGAAGAAGAAGAAGGTTCCAGGCTTGGGAGGTCATCATTTCTGGCAGCAGCCTGACCTGAGATCTCTGATCACAACTTCCAGGCAGGCCCACAGAGACAGAAGACAGAACACCAGAACACACCCTAGAGTTACATGCCTTTTTTTTTTTTTTTTTTTGGCCGAGCCGCTCGGCTTGTGGGATCTTAGTTCCCCGACAAAGGATTGAACTCACACCCTTGGCAGTGAAAGCGCAAGAGTCCTAACCACTGGACTGCCAGGGAATTCCCGACACGCCCTTTCTTAAGAACTGGAGAAGATGATCAAGGTCCAGGTGAGGTTTGTTTTATTGATTTTATCCTTTGTTTCCCGGTGGACTTGTGGATGCTTCTAAAAAAGTCTGGTGAAATGAGAACAGTATATGTTGATAAAAATCAGGATCTGTTGGAAAATAAATTTAGCCTGTAATCTTAAAATCAAGGCAAGTTCAGAAGCAAGATATGAGGGCTCTAGGGTTCGTACAAAGTTCTTAATGTTGGAGCATAGGTAGGTGACTGTGTAAGACCCTCAGGTTGCCTTAGTTTTGAACTTGAGTCTACTTTTCTTGGCAGCCATTATAACAGGAAAAATGTGAAACGTTACATGATTTGCATTGTCTGTGAGGAGAAGGCACACCAGTTCTTTAGGGGAACTACACATTTCACCACTCTTCAATCTTTTTTTTTTTAATAAATAAATTTATTTATTTATTTACTTTTGGCTGCATTGGGTCTTCGTTGCTATGCACAGGCTTTCTCTAGTTGCAGCGAGCGGGGTCTACTCTTCATTGTGGTGCGTGGGCTTCTCATTGTGGTGGCTTCTCTTGTTGCAGAGCACGGGCTCTAGGTGTGTGGGTTTCAGTAGTTGTGGCATGTGGGCTCAGTAGTTGTGGCTCACGTGCTATAGAGCGCAGGCTCAGTAGTTGTGATGCACAGGCTTGTTTGCTCCATGGCATGTGGGATCTTCCCGGACCAGGGATCAAACCTGTGTCCCCTGCATTGGCAGACGGGTTCTTAACCACTGCACCACCAGTGAAGTCAGCTCTTCAATCTTAAGAAATTTCTTTTGCTAGCTCTTCAGAGACGTTTTTTGATAGACAGAATTCTCATTATCAGTTTTGTAATAAAGGCCTAAGATGTTTCCTCTGGCTTTTTCTTAATCGTGTTCCTCGGACTAGGCATGCCAGAGCAGAATTGAATTGGACAAAATTCTTCTAAAGCAATGTGCCTTGACAATAGAGCCTTCTAATAGTCTGACTTTACCCAGGAATAAAGCCTGGATTATCCAATAGAATTAATGGGCTGCTTGACCTTTGAGTTGTCCTCCATGAAGAAGAATTCTCTCAACCAGATTTTTGTTATTGATTTGGCAGGAAACAGCTGACAGTTCCATTCTTCGCGAGCAGCTTGGTGTAACAGATATTGATGAAAATTCTCCCTTTATTTCTTCTTAACCCTAGGTTCAAAAAATGAAGTCAGAGTCAATTATTCTTGGTTTGGTCTTTGTATTTTAATTATTCAAATGATACATGGCTACATTTGCATGCAAGAGATTCAAGCACACAGAGGTATCTGCACCAAAAGAGAATATCCTGTTTTACCTTTTCTTGCCAAACTCCCAACCCAAAGTTTAACAAATATTAATAGTTTGGGTCTCCCCCCAGTGTCTTTCTATAATTGATGTGTGGTAAAATATATCTACATTTACATTAATAGAAGAAGAAGAAGGAACATTTCAATAATAGAAGATGAAGGTTCCAGGCTTGGGAGATCATCATTTCTGGCAGCAGCCTGAAATGTGTCCTTGTACATATATAGCTGAATATATTATTAAGATTTTTCACATGTCTGGGATCATACTGTATATACTATTTGGGGACTTGATTTTTTTCATTGAAGGTCATTGGTACCAGTATATTTAAAACTACCTCATTGAGGGCTTACCTGGTGGCACAGTGGTTGAGAATCCACATGCCAGTGCAGGGGAGACGGGTTCGATCCCTGGTCCAGGAAGATCCCACATGCTGCAGAGCAGTTAAGCCCGTGTGCCACAACTACTGAGCCCACGTGCCACAACTACTGAAGCCTGCACACCTACAGCCCATGCTTCACAACAAGAGAAGCAACTGCAATGTGAAGCACGTGCACCACAACGAAGAGTAGCCCCCACTCACCACAACTAGAGAAAGCCCACGTGCAGCAACGAAGGCACAACAAGCCAAAAATGAATAAATTGAATAAGTAAATTAAAAAATAAAAATGAAAAATAAGTCTACCTCATTGATTTTAATGTTTGCATAGTATTTCATAGCATGGAGGTATAGGGTACCCTGTCTGCCTCTGATGGATATCTAAATTATTGATAGATTTTTCATACTTATAAACAAAGACATTCTTACTGCACAGTGTTTTTTATTTCTATGAAAATATTATTTTAGTACTTTTTTAGGCTGGAAAGGACTAATTTGTAGAATTCCATGGGGCAGTGGTTTGAATGTTTGTGTTCCCCCCAAAATCATATGTTGAAATCTTAAACACCCAAAGATGATGGTATTAGGAGGTGGCACCTTTGGGAGGTGTGTAGGTTATGAGGGTGAGGCCTTCACGAATGGGATTAGTGTCCTTATAAGAGAGAATGCACAGAGATCCCTCGCCCTTCCATGTGAGAACACAGTGAGAAGGTGCCCACTACAAACCAGGAAGCAGGCCCTCACCAGAATGCAGCCATGCATTCACCTTGATCTAGAACTTCCCAGCCTCCATAACTGTGAGAAATATATATTTTTAAATATTTATTATTTATTTGGCTGAGCTGGGTCTTAGCTGCGGCGTGTGGGATCCTCGTTGCCATGTGCAGGATCTTCAGTGAGGCCTGCGGGAGCTGTCGTTGCAGCATGCAGGATCTTTAGGTGTGGCATGCGGGCTCTTAGTTGAGGCATGCAGGATCTAGTTCCCTGACCATGAATCAAACCCAGGCCCCCTGCATTGGGAGCATGGAGTCTTAACCACTGGACTACCAGGGAAGTCCCAATAAATTTGTTTTTATAAGCTACCCAGTCTGTGGTATTTTGTTATAGCAACCCAGGCGGACTAAGACACATGGTCTATGGTATGTGAAATAGTCACAGTCACAGTGCACATAATTTATTATGGGGAAGATGAGCAGAACGTGTTCCTGTCCCTATTTTCCACATCATATTCCACCTCGGATTGCACTGGAATTTGTTATTACAGGCATCTTTGTCATTTGAGGACGTGGCTGTACGTTTCACCTGGGAAGAGTGGCAGTTACTGGACCCATCTCAGAAGGACCTGTACAGAAATGTCATGTTGGAGAACTACTGCAACCTAGTGTCAGTAGGTAAGGGCAGTGTATGGTCAGACCGCCCAAGATGGCTGTTCTCTTGCTCTCTGTCCATCCCCTGCTTGACAAGTGCCTGCTTCTCCTGAACTCACGTGACTGACCTTCATGCATCCTTGCTCCAGGCCCCAGCTACTGATCTCTCTAGCTTTAGACCAGAACATCTCTACTCTGATAGGATATCATAAGGGTGGTGAGGAACCTGCCCTTCTGCTGGTTTCCCTGGTAACCAATGAGCCAACCTGACGTCAGTTTCCCCTATAACTGGTAACACACCCCCACCCCCACCCCCAGCGAAGACTGCCGCCACGTCCTGCCCGCCATCTACCGCACACGGTGGGGTGCCACTCCAGGACCTTGCTTCAGACACATAAGCTCCCCCATCCATGAAACCATTGATGTCTCTGTCGCTGACTCCAGGCTCTTTCTTCAGTTTTGAAGCTGGGCAAGTACGGTCTTGTAGGCCTGCAGGGTGCAGCCCAACAGGCAGCATCATAGTCAGTTGCCTTTTCTTTCCCATTTAGTGAAATCTGTAGGGTTCCTGGAATATTTCATGGTTTGGACTAAAGCATCATATGTTCTAGAGTGTATTCTTTCCCTTTCCGAGTTAAAGGTTTTTACTTTACCAAAGTATGAAGGGTGCGGTCCTTGAAATAGAACTGTCTCCAGTTTTCGTAGTTTCCCCAGGCTCAAATGCTCGGTGCCAAGCGTTCCGTGATTTCCTATTTACAGGATATCAGACTCCCAAACCAGATTCACTCTTCCAGTTGGAACAAGGAGAACCCCCATGGAGGGTAGAGGGAGCAGGCCAGAGTCAAACCTGTCCAGGTGAGTGAGTGGCAACCAAGATGGGGAGAAATGACATGGAAATTCCAGTTGGTCAGTGAAGGGTTGATACTTCTGAAATGCTGTCTAGAGAACTTTCCTTACACCAGTTTGTGGCCCATAAGCCTAACACCTTTCTGCATGTTCTTTTTTTATTTGGCCATGCTGTGCAGCATGTGGGATCTTAGTTCCCCTCCCAGCGTTCTAGCCCATGCCCCCTGCAGTGGAAGCTTGGAGTCTCAACCACTGGAACGCCAGGGAAGTCCTGCATGTTCTTTGTCAGGGCTGTTCTTCTTTGCCTGCCACTAAAGGATGATGTCTTCTTTTTTTTCAGCTTTCTGGATCTGACTGCAGTTTGTCTCATCCAGGACCCTGAGGTCTTAACCTGGTTCCATTCCTCCCAGCATGCCCCCTCATGCCGTCTCCTTTTCTTTGTCTGCAGGGGCCTCACTTCCTGTTCTTCACCTTACCTGCTATGAGATACATCTCACTACCTGTTCACATTGCTTTGCACTTAGCGCTGCTCCCTACCTCTGCAATATCCCCATCCCTTTTGAAAGGGCTGATTAATATCATTCCTTGACAATCCACCTCAGCTTCATTCATCTGAAAACCACACACCCCTCGTAACCCAGGGCACCTCTGTCTACTAATTCACCCTCTGCTTCCCAAGCTTTCAGATTCTGTTTTTTTTTTTTTTCGTTTTTTTTAATCTTCTGTTAAAAGTTTAATTCATTCTTAAGGCCTAAGATTTCTGTTCTCTGCTGGAGAGTCCCACGTTGACTCCCGCTAATATATGACCTGCGCTCTAATAATCTGTGTGTTGCCAGGCACCAGGGCCTCTGCCCTATGATATTCTACTTCCTGTATGTGAAACCAGAACCCTCCTTTCTCCCAGATAATGTCTTCACCATCAGAGTGTGTATTCGTATATACAGAAGATTTAACCTCTCTGCACTCTAACAGGTATTCCCACCTCTCTTTCTATAGTCTGATCTGCCCTCTCATTCTATATTTTGCCTGCACCCAAGATATCCGTCCTGTGAAATCCTTTTTCCTTCACCTTCAGGAATGAGATCACTTTTCCTCCTGGTGAATCCTTTTCCTCCCTGTGCATTTTATTTAGGTTCTCCCGTACTGCTCTACACCCTGGTGCCCGGTCACCTTTGAGTTACCTTGAGTCTTTCCTATTTACTCTGCTCTATATTTCTGAAGGTCTCTGCTGTTCCTATTGAATTTTGTTTTCAAAATGCATTTTGGAAATTCCACCCTCTCAGGTCCCCTGATGGCCATGATGATATAGACTTGCTTTGTTCCAATTCCTACATATATAGGTTGATTTCAGTTTTTCTTTTAGCTCCCTTTGAGGTTCTGGTTGTATTCCTCTGTGGATAGGGGGCATGGAAGCAGTGGGACTTGATGAGAAAACATGAGGAGTGAGAGTTGGTTGAGAAAACAAGAGGTCCACATTTATTTTTTGAAGTTGAGAAGATAAGAACCCAGCCAAATAAAAAGAAAAGCATTGGGCTCTGGTAGAAACAGGGTCAGAAGATGTCCTGGAAACAAGTGACAAAATTACTCCAAAGAGGAGGAAGTGATCTATTTTGCTGAATGCCACAGATTATGTCAAATAACCCAAAGACTGGCATCTACGCATTTGATTATATTGCATTTTTACATCCAGATGCCGCCTTCTTTCACTCTGAGTTCTCTTTTTCTGTCTGTGAAGTTCAAGTGCACACTCAAAACTCCCTCTTTCCTGACTTCCTATCTGTTTTCATATCTACACCGCACTAACTCGGTCCTGATCGTATATTTTATTGTATTGTTTTACTGGTTGATATGAGGCTTTTTCCATATAGAGGAAAGGGTCTGTATCTTATTCTTCCTTACTTAGCGTAACCACAGAATAATTCACTGACAGTATCACTTGCATCCATTTATCACATCTTTCATGAAAGCAGGTTTGGTGGTCCCCCACCCTGCCCCTGGGTGCATGGCTTGCCGGATCTTAGGTACCAAACCAAGGGTTGAACCTGCACCCTGGGCAGTGAAAGCGTGGAGTCCTAACCACTGGACCACCAGGGAATCCCCAAAACAGGTTTGGTTTGGTTGCATTTTGGTTTTAATTTTGCTTTTCATCAGGGATATGTGTGAACTATGTGGGAGCCTTTTCCAACTACAGGCTCTGTCTCTTGAGATTCGGCTTCTGGTTTGCTAGGTGTGGGGAGTGACCAGAGCCTATGAGGTATTTGAAAGGCTTGCCAGGCAATTCTGCTTTGATCCCTGTCATTGAAGAACCACAACTCTAATGTGCTCTGAGGGAGATGCAGATGAAATAAAAGACAAGTGTAAAAATCTGTTGGAAAGGGTTGATGTAGGTGCATAAAATTCTAAAATTTTTAGCATTTTATTATGAGGTATAGACAAGGATTGATTTACAAAATCAGAGAAAACAGATTTGATAAAGTGTTGCTGAGAAGATAACGTGTGCTTCTTTTTGAAAGCATTATAAAATAATTTCTGCAAGAAAGAGAGCTGGGTTTTAAGTAAAAATGTTGACAGAAGGCCAGTAATAATACTGACAGAAGGTCAGTAATAATGTAAAAAGAAGACTTTGGAGATGGAAATGAGGAAAGCAGTGTGGGAGATTCTTAATAGATTGGCCTATAGGAGACTGTCTGCAAAGAAATGGCTGATTACTCTGGGTTTTATGTTAATAATTGGCTTAGAAAGTGTGATTTTGGTTTTGTCTTGTCTTTTTTGGCTAGTTCTATGTAGTCTTTCTTGATAGCTGGGTGGTAAAATTGTAACAATGGGAAAATATAGCTTGGAGTTCTAGGATGAGTGGAAGGTAAGGACAATGAATATTTTCTTCATCCTGGATGGGAATGATTCTTCAGAATCTCTTCATTGACGGGTGACAGAAATGATGTAGGAACAGAGATCAAGGAAGAATCTGGCATTAGTGGAAAGTAGAAAATTTGGAGATGAGTATATTAAACATATTATAATGGCAAATATAGGATATGATGGTCTATACCTGTGCTGTCCAGTGTGTTGGGCACTGGCCACATGTGGGCTACTTAAATTTAACATTTAATTAAATTTCATTAACATTCAGTAAAATTACAAATTTATTTCTGTAGTCAACTCTAGCCACATTCAAGTGCTCAACAGCCATACATGGCTAGTGGCTACCATATTGGAAAACACAGATATAGAATATTTCCATCACTGCAGAAATTTTTATGGGGCAGCTCTATATACAGTTACATTATGATTGAAGAAGGTGGTATTTCCACCAGTCAGTACATGGGATGTGGGTAGATGGCCCAAGGACTTATTTTTAAATTTCAGATGGTTATATGTGTGTCTGGATATATTAGATCATGTGAGGTTGTATCATACCTAATAGAAAATTGGAGTATTATCTACAATATTACTATTAAATAAGTGATTGGTGTCTTAGAAAAGTTTCATTTTGGTGTGCAGTCAGAATGAGAGGGGAACGATTTAGTAACAAGGCGATTATTGAATATTTTACCTCAGTACTCTTGGATCGCACTCTGTAGATCCTACATTCTGATTTTCCAGTTGTAACCCTTTGTTACTAAAACCCATGTTGCTTATTTGTTTGATCAGCATAGATACGGTTTGATGTCTCTGGATGGACTTTTCATGTTCTCTGCGTATTCCTCTCCCCAAACTCTAAAACTAGGAATGCCCTTGTCCTGGGCTCTCCCCTTTCTCTACTCATTCTTCTTAAATTATCTCATTTAGTTTCATGCAGTCCAGATATTTAAAAAATATTTGTATACTCATGACTTAAAATTCTTATCTTAAGTCTAAAACTTTCTCCACACTCATAGATCCAGCCAAGTACATCATATTTTCTCTTGAGTGTGTATTAGTCATCTCAAACATGATGTGTACCTCAAAATGGAGCACTTGATATCCCACAGATGCCAAACCTATGTCTTTATTCTTCCTCGTCTTATTAAATGGCACCAGCTCCTAAACAGATGCTTCAGCCGCATCTTGAGGCCCTGTCCTTGATTCTTCCCTTTTCTACCTCCAGAGTTCATTGTGATGGTGAGTCTTAGCTTTCCTTCCTCTATACTTATCTTTTCTTCCTCCATCATGCATAATTTGTTTTTGTACATTTTTTCATCTCCTTGGTAGTCATCCATGCTGAGGCTACTGTTATCTCTTGCTGGAACTCTACCATAGCCTCCTGTGTGTTTTCTCAACAATTTTATTTCTCCAATTCATTCTTCCTATGAGTCATGTGACCTTTTGGAAATATCAATTCAAAACCTGTTGTACTTCTGTCAAAAATTTTTTGGTTGCTTCCTGCTATTGTTCTTAGCATAAAATCCAGTTTTTAACAGTTTACAAGATCTATACACTCTCAATTCTACAGACCTTTCCAAACTTATCTATTTCTACTTCCCTCAAGCTCAGGATAGTCCAAGTATGCCAGCCTCCCTTATGTTTCTCTATCATGCCTAAGTTTTTTTTGCCTTTGAGTTTTTGCATTGCCTGTTTCCTCTTGGAATAGTCTTCATGTAGTTATTTGCATAACATTGCTCATTCTAGTCCTGTGATGTCAGCTTAACTTTTTTTTCTCTTGAGGATGACTACTTTGTCTAAGATTGACCTTGCACTACTCTATCACCTCTTTCATACCATTTTTCATGTTCTATAATTTTCTTACTACTTTGATTACCTCTTGATTCTTGCTCTCTTTCTCTTTTGTTACTAGAATGACAGCTCCATGGAGACAGAATATATTAGTCAAACTGTAGTAACATACTAATTCTAATATTCTAATATATTATTCTAATATTCTAGTATATTCCCAAACACCAACCCATTCAGTGTTTTTTGGATGGATGGATCCATCCCTTCCATCTTCTTTTTTTGTATTCCAGTCACAGTGTGGTTCTATTTCTACTTCTGTCCCCATTTTGCGAGGTTCTATTTGGAAAGCAGCCCACATTATATTTATTCATTGTAGACTGCCCAACTTTGTTTCTAAAATAGCTGTTTTTCCTTTTACTGTTTTATAATATTGTCTCTTTTTAAAAAATATTTATTTATGGGCTTCCCTGGTGGCTCAGTGGTTGAGAGTCCGCCTGTCGATGCAGGGGACACAGGTTCATGCTCTGGTCTGGGAAGATCCCACATGCCGCGGAGCAGCTAGGCCCGTGAGCCATGGCCGCTGAGCCTGTGCATCCAGAGCCTGTGTTCCACAACGGGAGAGCCCACAACAGTGAGAGGCCCGCAGACCACACACACACACGCACACACACACACAATATACATATACATATATATATATATATATATATATATGTTTATTTATTTAGTTACACCAGATCTTAGATGCAACAGGTGGGCTCCTTAGTTGCAGCTCACAAGCTCCTTAGTTGCAGCATGCAATATTGTCATTTTTCACAGAGCATAGGATACATTTCCATAGTGGACATTTCTCTTAGACTGGGATCTTATCAGAGCTAGCCCAAACCATGGCATTTTTGTACCTTTTTTACCCCCTAAAATTATCATGGATGTTTTCATTGTTCTTTTTCCTAGAAGAAATATGGGAGATTCACCCTATGCAATGGCACCCAGAAAACCAAAATGGGATTAAAACTTTGGAAAGATGTCAGCAAAGTTATGCACTTGGAAATAATTTCGACTTATGCAAAAGTCTTGTTCCTTTAACACAGAGATACAATAATTTTGGCCCACATTGTAAAAGTTTGAAATCACCTTTAGGTTTTGTTATTGAGAATAGAAGATATGCAGGAAAGGATTCTGGTGAGTTCAGTGGATATGGGAAATCATCTCTCTACCTCCAGCATAATAGAACTCTTACCAGAATTAAATACCATGGCTGTGTGAAACCCAGTAGCACTAAGTCACAGCTCGAGGACCATCAAAAAATTTATCCAGGAAAGAAACCACATACATGCAGTGAGTGCGGGAAAGCCTTCTCCAGGAAGGCAGAGCTCGTTAGACATCAGAGAACTGAAAGAGGAGAGAAACCCCATGGATGCAATGAATGTGGGAAAAAATTCTTGAGGAAGATTCAGCTCACTGAACATCAGAGAACTCATACAGGAGAGAAACCCCATGAATGTAATGAATGTGGGAAAGCCTTTTCCAGGAAGTCACAGCTCATGGTCCATCAGCGAACTCATACAGGAGAGAAACCCTACGGATGCAGTGAATGTGGAAAAGCCTTCAGCCGGAAGTGCCGGCTCAACAGACATCAGCGCTCTCATACTGGAGAGAAATTGTATGGTTGCAGTGTGTGTGGGAAAGCCTTTTCCCAGAACTCATATGCCATTGCACATCAGAGACTTCACACAGGAGAGAAGCCTTACGAATGCAGGGAATGTGGAAAAACGTTCTTTTTTAAGTCAGACCTTACCAAGCATCAGAGAATTCATACAGGAGAGAAACCATATGAATGCAGTGATTGTGGAAAAGCCTTCAGAAGCAAGTCAGAGCTCATTCAGCACCACCGGACTCACACCGGAGAGAGACCATATGCCTGCAGTGAATGTGGCAAAGCCTTTGCCCACATGTCAGTCCTCACCAAACATAAGAAAACTCATACAAGAGAGAAAGCTGTGGATTCCCCAAAGCTGGAGAAATCTTCCTCAGTGAGTCATAGCTCTTTATTCATGAGTGAACTCATACAGGAGCAAAACCCTATGAACGCAGTGCCTGTGGAAATGTCTTTTACGGGAACCCAGCCCTTATTAAACATCAGTGAGTTCCTAGGGGACAGAAATGTAGTGATTGTGGACCAGCCTTTTCCAAGAAGTCAAGCCTCAGTAGAAAATCAGGAATTTACACAGGGATTAAGCCTTGCAAATACAGTGAATGCGACAACCCCTTCAGTAATAAGTTATGTCTTATATGTTACAGATATTGTGTAGGAAAAAAAAATCCTCAGATACCTGAGATGGGAAAAAGTCTTGAGCAAGAATCCTCCCCACATTCATTATGTGTCAGAGCTTGCTTAGGACAGAAATGCTGTGGATGGGGTGGTTGTGGAGAACACCTCTGTGAGAAGTTAGGCTTAGTAAATATCAGTGAGATCACATTGGGCAGAAATGCAGCTCCTGTGGGGAAGTCTTTTCCTAGAGGTGATATTGCAGTTGATATCAAAGAATTCCCACAGGACCAAAACCTTAGAGTGTGATGGTTTTTTATGATAAATTGTACCTTATCACTTGTCAGAGGAGCATAGAAAGACAACTCTAGAGGCACTGAAGGTGGAAGACATGTTTAGTAAAATGTGGGAGCACTCATAGAGAAGAAAAATCCCCCAAAGGCAATAAAAAATGGAAATTCTATCACCAAACTAAGTCATGTATCACAGTTTTACCTTGGAAAGTGGGAAAGACTTTTGTAAATAAAGGAAATCTTCTTGGACACCAGGAATTGCATTGTGCAGTGAAAACCTAAGAATATAATGAATGTAGAAGGACAGCTATATTAGTTTCTTATGGCTGCTGTAACCAGTTGTCACAAACTCAGCGTCTCATAACAGCACAATTTATTATCCTGGAGCTCTGAAGTCCAGAATGCATCTCTGGGCCAAAAGCAAGGTTGTTCACAGGGTTGCATTTCTTCTTGGAGGCTCTAGAGGAGAATCTGTTTCTTTGCTTTTCCAGCTTCTAGAAGCTGCCCAAATTCCATGGCTTGCGGCCCCTTTCCTTCCTCAGAGCCAGCAATGGCTGGTCAACTCTTTCATCCCTCCAACACTCATTCTTCTGTCTCCTCCTTCCACGTTTAAGAATGCTTGTGATTACATTGGGCCCACCCAGATAATCCAGGATAATCTCCTATCTTAAAGTCAGTTAATTAGCAGCTTTAACTCCATCTACTACCTTGTGTCCCCTTTGCCTTATAATATAACATGTTCACAGGTCCTAGACATAAGGATGTAGACATCTTTGGGAGGCCATCATTCTACCTACCAGAGGCCACCCTTGGGCGCCCAGTGATTCATGTCTATCCTGCATGCAAATGGATTCATCCTATCCCAGCATCTCCAGATGTCTCAGCCCATTACAGGATCAACTCAGAATCCAAAACCTAACCTAATACTGATCAGCTCAGGAGTGCCAAATTTCATCTTCTAAATCTAGTGTTGATAGGCTCTGGGTACAATCCATTCTGAGGTTTCTCTCTGTGAACCTTTAAAACTCTAGAAACAATTTATATGGTCCTAAAATAACTTAATTCCATCTTCTACCTTAATTCCCCTTTACCATGCAATGTAACATATTTACAGTTTCTAGGAATTAGGACATGAACACCTTTGGGATTTGCCATTATTTTGCCTACCACAAAAACATTAGATTTCAGAGAATTTACACTTTGATAAATTCCTACCTAGCCCTTAAGTAAATTTGGAAAAACATGTTTCCAGGGAAATAATTATCTAAAGTAATTATGATCTAAGTACATTAACATTTTTTCTTTAATCAGAGAATCTTACACTGACTGTTAGATGTGAACACCGTGGAATGCTCTTGAAATGTATAAATCAAATTCTCAGCACTAGAAAAGAACTCTTAAATGTCCTAAAGGAATATGAGATTTATGCTGCTAGAAATACTACCAAACATACGTTTGTATCTATTCTGAAATTGCACAAATTAATATATCCACATATATCATAGTGAACCTAAATCCTGACCAGTATTTTTCACAGCCAACTCCAACAACAACTTTTTCTTCAACAGTATGATGTATATATCATCCCACCTTAAATAACAAGAAAAGACAAAATACGTGAATGGACTTCTTCAGATGTTGGATAATAGGGAGCTCAGAACAGCTATCTCTGAGAGAAAGAAAACAAATGAAGTAAGCCTTATGATTGCCCCCCAGGCTACTGCCTGGAGAGAGTTTCCATTCTACAGCATAGGGAGGAGGAGCCCCAAAAGATCTCAGTCTCCTTGAATTGAGACAGAGTTTAGAGTTAGTGGAATTCAGTGTGGCTGAAATCAATCCATGGGGCAGATGACAGGAGAGGAGAGAGCTGTGCCCAGAGAGTGAGAGAGTTCCAGAGTTCTAGCAGTCCTACAAGAGATACTGTGAAAGCTATAATGATTATATATACTAAAGGCACTTGGTAATTATGAATTTAGTCATAGTCTAATGAGTCAAAATCATTTGTTTTAAACTAAATACCATATTCAGTTCATTCTAGTCCTTTTTTTTTTTTTTTTTCGTGGTACGCGGGCCTCTCACTGTTGTGGACTCTCCCGTTGTGGACCACAGGCTCCGGACGCACAGGCTCAGCAGCTATGGCTCACGGGCCCAGCCGCTCCATGGCATGTGGGATCTTCCCAGACTGGGGCACAAGCCCATGTCCCCTGGATCGGCAGGCGGACTCTCAACCACTGCACCATCAGGGAAGCCCTCATTCTAGTCCTTTTTGAGTTCGTTCATAGGCCAGGCTAATTGCCAATAATGAGATTAGAAGCAGGGCTATGGTGAGTATTGTTTTTAGATTATTTGTTTGAGTAGTTCAGGGGAGGGGCAGTAGGAGGGCAATTTCTAGGTCAGAATTCTAGAGTTCCTCCACAAGTTTTTAAGTTGTAATCGGCACATATATGTGAAGAAACTCCCTAGGCTGGAGAAAGAACCACTGGAAATGAACAGGCTGAACCATCCTTGGAGCTTGCACAAAGTTGGCAATAATTTGTGTTTCCACCAACTGGAATGGAAACACCTCCTTAACATTTGGAGACTCACAGTGGAACTTCAGAAGAGCATTATCTCAGTGGGTGGCTCAAATTGGATCTAGAGTAAAGGCTCCTCTGAACTCTCTTACCAAAGCATAATGCAAACCACTAAAAAAATAAACTGTTTCTAAGTAATTTACTGCTTCCCAGGACAAAGCCCAATAATATTCAAAAGGAATAGGAAGCAGTCCATCAACCAGTAATGCAAAATTCACAAAGTCTGAAATCTAATTAGAACCTACCCTGGTATGCCAAGAAGTAGGAAAATAGCACCCACAAACCTGAAGGAAAGTTGATAGAAAGAGACCCAGAAAAAAAAAGGAAAAAAATTAAAAGAAAAAAACCAAAAAATTTAAAACCAATAAAAAATGAAAAAATAAAAAAAAATTTAAAAAGAGGAATAAAGTATAAATAAGAAACAAATAAATGAGACCCAGAAATGACACGGGTGATAGAATTAGCAGAAAATGATGTTAAAACAGCTATTATAAATACTACATATGCTCAAGAAGGTTGCATCAAGTGGATTATAGAAATTATAATTCACTGTGGGATTCTGCAGGTCTTTTGGTAGTGAATTCTCTCAGATTTTGTTTATTTTAAAATGTCTTTATTTCACAGTCATTTTTAGATAATATTTTCCCTGGAGATAGAATTCTAAATTGACAATACTCCTCTATCATTTAAAAAGTGTGAATGTAGTATCTTCTGGCCTCCCAGAATTGTTTCTGGTTAGAAGTGAACAATCATTCATATTACTCTTTCCTTGTATCTAATGTGTCTTTTTTTTCTCTAGCTGTTTTCAAGATTTACTTTTTGTCTTTGGTTTTCAGCAATTTCACTATGATGTATGTAAATATGCTTTGTCATTAAAAAATAGAAACCAAGTTGTCCTTGTAATGCCTTTAGGAATTGTAGTGTTGATTAGTTTTTCATCACTTTGTTTTAATTTGTCTTCTCTCTTTTTTCTGAATCAGTCTTGCTATGGATGTACCAAATTTAGTAACCTTATATAGCAGTTTAAGTTTTTTTATTCTACTTAAGGTTCAAGTTGGGTTTTTTTTCCCCCTAGCCTTGTAAAGTGAGAATTAGATTATTGATTTTACACCTTTCCCTTTTTTCTAATACGAGCAATTAAAGTGATAAACTTTGCCTACAGCCAGTGGTAGGCTACATTTATATTACAGAAGATCTTACCTGACAAGCACACACAGAATGATGTTTTTAAAGTGGACCATGGTTGTGAGAATTGGTAAAGATCTGTCTTGCCCGCTAATAACCCAATATTGTCAATATTTCCCTGCCTAGTTAGTGCTTTTTGCATCTTGTTTATGAAATCTTTGCATATCTCATGATAGTCATGTAAATTTTCCCCTAGAAATTTAAATATTTTACTATTTATATTTAGATCTGTGATCCATTTTGAATTTATTTTTCCCTGTGTGTGAGGCATGGGATGAAAGTTCCTTCTTTTTCTCTCCATATTGTTATCCAGTTGAACTAGTACAGTTTATTGAAAAGACTGTTCTTTATTCCCACTGAATTACGTTGGCATCGTGTCATAAACTAGATGGTAGTGTATACTGAATCTTTTTCAAGGATCTTTGTATTTTGTTCCATTGTTGTATTTACTATCCTTGTACTAATAATACAACACTGTCTAATTACAGTAGGTTTTTACTGAAATAAGTCCCTGAAATCTGGTAGGTTTTTTTCTTCTTCAAGGTTGCCCTGGCTATTCAAGTCTTTTGTACATCCATTTAAATTTTAGAACTCACCTCCATTATTTCTCACCCTCTCTTTCATATACTTTATCTCTTTGCATTCTTTATTCGAGTATACTAATTCTTCAGCCGTATCTATATGGCTATTAGTTTGTCAATTGGTCTCTAATTTTAGTTACCGTATCCAGTTGATTCTTGTTATTCACTGTACTTACATTCTATAAAATCACTGTGAACACTGAATTAGCAAATATTGAACATTGCTCCTAGGGGGATTATGGACTAGGTTTCTGCAAGCCGCTGGTTACAACATTTGTGTCAGTCAATCAATGAATAACCTTGTTTTATGTGTGTTTCTGCTTAAAGACACCTTATTTAATATGTATCATTCATTTCTTAACATTAAACTCACTATAACTCTTGCCTGAACAAAGCTTATCTAACACATATATTTGCTCAATAAGGTACATCACTGCCTTCTTGCACTTAAAAACACTAGACAGTACTTGAGCACTGTGCTTGGGGGCCATTTTAAACAACAAAATTACCCCAAAAAAAAGTTTAAAAATGTGAAAAACGTGACACTAAGTAGACAACGAAAAGGACATTTGTTTACAATAGCAGAGCTGAAATAAGGCAGAACATCATTTTGTTCAGACTTAAATGGGAACATACACATTGGGCAACTCAAATTATTCATTGCTCAAACTATTCTATGCATGTCTGCAAATGTTCATGAAAGTGCCGTGATTATTGATTTTGAGTCAGAAAGAAATTTTAGCAGGTAGGTGAATTCACAATAAATCCACGAATAATGAGGATCAACTGTATTTTATTTTTAAATTTTTCTGCTGGTTTATATATATCTAAATGGTCATTTTAATATCTTATTCCTTCCCCATATTTTAGATATCTTATTTCTCAATATATTAAAGCTTTATATTAAACATTCATGGGCTTCCCTGGTGGCGCAGTGGTTGAGGGTCTGCCTGCTGATGCAGGGGACACGGGTTTGTGCCCCAGTCTGGGAGGATCCCACGTGCCGCGGAACGGCTGGGCCCGTGAGCCATGGCCGCTGAGCCTGCGTGTCCGGAGCCTGTGCTCCGCAGCAGGAGAGGCCACAACAGTGAGAGGCCCGTGTACCGCTAAATAAATAAATAAATATTCATAATATTCTGAGCTGATAATTCCTGCATGTGTAGTCATTTCATATCTGATTCTATTGTTCTATCTGTTGAAAAGTGTTCAGGATAAAAGCTCCTTGAGGACAGATTTTTGCTGTGTTTATATGAGCACTTAGTTCTTCTCCACCTTTTAAATATATGTTAAAAATATTTTACAGAGATTACTGTTTTAGGGATATTTTACCTGCAGGATATAGTGAATATGCCTTTCAAAAACTTCTGATTTACTGGATTAGTTGAAAATTAAGTGTTCAATTGCGAGATAGATAAAATGGCATTTTACTTCTTTCCATAATGACTGGTGAGAACTATGACACAGAGATATAGCCTTTGTAACTTACGGTGAAAACAGCCAGAACATATACCTGTAGGTCTTTTTCTCATCAGCAATTGTCACCACACATTGGAAGAAGAATGTGTAATAACTACAGGAATTAGTATCATTTGAGTATATTTCTGTGGACTTTACCTGGGAGGAGTGATAGCCACTAGGTTCTGCTCAGAAGAACCTGTACCAGGATGTGTTGTTGGAGAATTCTAGTAACCTGTGACACTAGTTAAAGATGATTGCCCTATCATTTGGAGCACACAGCCAATAATAGCCCTTCCTTTTTCAGTTGCCCTAGCTTTCAAAGCGCCTCAAGATACTGAATTTGAGTTTATAGACAATAGATTCTCAGACCCTCTTCTGTTCCCAGGTGGAAATTAACGTGCTTTCACCTTCATTAGATTTTTAATATGCCAAGGTCAAAGTGTGTCCATTCCTGAAACATTCTGTACTCTTCCTAGACGTCCCCCACCAAGTCCAATTGTAAGTGTCCAAGTCTTTGTCACTGCCCATGAGCAAGCTATCAGGCTACCAAAGCAGATATAATCCTTAATTTCAAACCTGGAAAAGAGCCATGGAGAGTAGAAGATGAAATGCAGTGTCAGTACTTTTCAAGTGAGTGAGCAACTGAGAAGCAGCAAGATGGGAGACCTTGAAAGTAAAGTACTTAGCCATGAAGTGTTGACCCTTCCATATGTGTTTAACAAGGCTAAAACTCCGAAGGTCATTACAAATACCTAAATCATTGGCAAGGCTCTCTTGCTTGCTGTTTCAAGGAAGATGTGCCTCTTTTTCTCTCTTTTGGTTTGTTTCAGTGTTCAGTAGAACATTATTTTCTTTGCAGCATCCAGACTTCCTCTTTTTCTTCTGCTTCCTCTTTGGCAATGTCAGTTCCTCTTTTCTCCACATCTCTTGTTTTCACTTCTTTTACCTGGTCAAATGTAACAATTCTTCCAGTTAACACATCAACACCTTTTATCCTGGGGTAAGGAGATTTGGTCCACTGTGCAGGTGGCTTTCTGTGGGCCATGTGAGAATGTATCAGAGCAAGCTAGAAGGTGGGAATGTTGACCACAGTGGTGGTCTCTAAGTATGATATTGAATCTTTGGGAAGGTTCATTGGCTATTGCTTTCAGAATTAATTAGAGAAGAAAGAATCAGTAGGATAGGATAACTACACTTGAGGTGAGAAGCTGAGGGTCCTTTATTTTAACCTGCTTCCCCCAGATATTTTGTCAAGACTTTAGTTGGCATCTTTCCTTAGTAGTCATTTGTTGTGTCTGATGGATGGTCTTTCTCCATGCTCTGGGCATCTTCTAAAGTCTTCAGAGTTGGAAAGCATAAAGCCTCATCTTTGTCTATTTCTATTATTTGTTAGCAGTGTAATTTCATTAAATTTCATGGCCTTAACAATACTATTTATATGCTGATGACGCCCAAATTTCTGTCTACAGGCCAAACCTTCCCTTATCCTCATATAGTCACCTGGATACTTCCTTTCTGCACTTGGAGACCTAATATCTATCTCAAATTCATGTCACTTTTCGTTCCTCTTTTCACTCACACCACAAATTTAATCCATTACCAAGTCTGATCTTCCTGTCCCCTTATTATATCCTGAGGGCCTCCACTCTTTCCTGTAACTATTGTTTTCACTCAAGCCTCAATATCCAGTATTTTTTGCCAAAATTTTTATAGTTTACTTGAAGATACTCTCACTTCTTTAATCTTATTTCTCTCTATTCTCCATGTAATAACCAGATGATTTTTAAAAGTTTACTATTTTTATTTATTTATAAATAGTAAGTAAGGAAAGTCAGTGTTTCGGGCTACTCTCCCCTAAAGGTCATGAACATAAACTTCAGAAACATCTGGATTTTTAAAGACATAAGGTTTTGACAGTTACTTGGAAAGAAAAAAAGGGGTATGAGAAGATAAACCATCATACAGAAAGAACAGTCTTCAAGTGGAAGGGTAGAGAGAAAGATCTAACGTATAATCTAAAAAAAATACTATATGACATAGCAGATCATTACCAATTTTCACAACCACAGTCCACAAACCTAAAAAAGTATTTATGTCACAAGATTTAAAACCTTGTGATACAGATACGCGAAGGATGACTTTTTTTTTTTTTTTTTTTTTAGCAGTACACGGGCCTCTCACTGTTGTGGCCTCTCCCGTTAAGGAACACAGGCTCCGGACGCGCAGGCTCAGCGGCCATGGCTCACGGGCCCAGCCGCTCCGCGGCATGTGGGATCTTCCCGGACCGGAGCACGAACCCATGTCCCCTTCATCAGCAGGTGGACTCTCAACCACTGCGCCACCATGGAAGCCCAAGGATGACACTTTTTTTAAAAGGTGAATTTTAATTTTATTTATTTATTTATTTATTTTGGCTGCATTGGTTCTTTGTTGCTGTGCACGGGCTTTCTCTAGTTAGGGTGAGTGAAGCCTATGGGCTTCTCATTATGGTGGCTTCTCTTGTTGTGGAGCACGGGCTCTAGGTGTGCAGGCTTCAGTAGTTGTGGCTCACAGGCTTAGTTGCTCACCACATGTGAGATCTTCCTGGATCAGGGATTGAACCCGTGTCCCCTGCATTGGCAGGTAGATTCTTAACCACTGCACCACCAAGGAAGTCCAGGATGACATTTTTAAAGTGAAAACTAGTACATCTGTCTCCTACTATTACCTTGAATGGCATCCTGTTACTATTAGTATAATATCCAAATTCCTTCCAGGGTCCTCCTATACGTGAGCATTTCCTGACTACTGACTATATTTTTGTTTACTTCTTTGTATAAAAATATTTGAAGTATAACATAGTTAATTTTTACAATCAGCACACTGTATGATGAGCATCTAGGTCAAGAATACCAGAGTACTGTGCCAGATGCCATTGTGTGAATATAAAATAATTTATTCATTCTGCATTCAGGCCTTTATGAGTAATCCTCCTATATAGTTTTATGTAAATGTCTTCCTTTATTTTTTTTTGAAAATGTTTATTTCTAAATGGTTTAGACTTAATGTGAAATCCCAAGATTATACACAAATTTTATGCACATTGTTTTTGCAGATATCCTTAAGTGGTAACTTAACCACATTTGCTTTATCATAGTCTATCTATCTGTCATTACACACACACACACACACACACACACACACACAGAGGTACATATTGTTTTCCTGAACTCTTTATCCCTAAATACCTAAGTGTGTATTTCCTAGAAACAAGGTCATTTTAAAAACATAAACAATACAGTTATCAAAATCAGAATATTAATATTGTTACAGAACTATTATCCAATCTACAGAGTTTATTTAGATTCTACTGATTGTCTCACTAATATTTTTTATAGTAAGTGATAAAAAAAAACCCTTCTTTTGCTGTCTTGCTCATTCTTCCGTGGGTACTCTGGCTTTAATCTAGACGTCAGAGCTTGCTAATTATGACTCAACTTCTTTAGGCAAGAAACTATATGGATGCAACAAAAGTGCAGTGAATACTTGTAAACCACTCATGACCATGCCTTGGAGAACTCATGCAGGAAAGAAACCCCCCATGAATGCTGTGATTGTAAGAGAGCCTTTCCCAGTAAGTTAAAGCTAATCACTCATCAGGAAACTCACACAGGAGAGAAAACATATGGATGCAATCAACGTCAGAAAGTCTTCATTACAAAGTCAGTGCTCACCTATCATCAGAAGACCCATCACAGAGAAGGGACATCCTATGGATGCAGCAAATGTGGGAAAACTTTCCCTTGGAAGTGAAAACAACTCACTTTACATCAGAGGACTCATTCAGGAGAGAGACCTTTCAGATGCAGAGTATGTGATAAAGCCTTCATGGTTAAGACATATCTCACTGTACATCAGAGAACTCACACAGGAGAGAAACAATATGAATGCTCAGATTGTGAGAAAGCCTTCTCAAAAAAGGCTCAGCTCCTGATTCATCAGCGAATTCACACAGGAGAGAGACCATTTGGATGTAGTCAATGTCAGAAATCCTTCATTACAAAGTCAGCACTAATCTATCATCAGAAAACCCGTCACAGAGAAGGGACATCCTATGGATGCAACAAATGTGGGAAAGCTTTTCCTTGGAGGTCAAGACTCATTTTACATCAGAGGACTCATTCAGGAGAGAGACCTTTCAGATGCAGAGTATGTGATAAAGCCTTCATGGTTAGGACACATCTCACTGTACATCAGAGAACTCACACAGGAGAGAAACCATATGAATGCTCAGATTGTGAGAAAGCCTTCTCAAACAAGGCTCAGCTCCTGATTCATCAGCGAATTCACACAGGAGAGAGACCATATGGATGCAGTGAATGTCCACAAGCCTTCATCCAGAAGTCAGATATCAGTAATCATAAGAAAACTCATCATGCAGTAGGGAAATCCCATGAATGCAGTGAATGTGGGAAGGTTTTGTCCTCTAAGTCAACTCTCATTATACATCGGAGAAGCCATACAGGTGAGAAACCCTTCAAATGCAGTGCATGTGATAAAGCCTTCACATCAAAGGCACATCTCATTGTACATGAGAGAATTCATACAGGAGAGAGACCGTATGAATGCTTAAATTGTGAGAAAGCTTCTCCGCTAAGGCACATCTCATGATTCATCAGCGAATTCACACACAGGAGAGAGGCCTTATGGATGTAATGAATGTCAACAAGCTTTCATCCAGAAGTCAGGTCTCACTAACCATCTACAAAATTGTCATTCTGGGGTAAAGTCATACGGATGCAGTGAATGTGGGAAGGTTCTGTCCTGTAAGTCAACTCTCATTATACATCAGAGAACCCATACAGGTGAGAAACCGTTCAAATGTAGTGTATGTGACAAAGCTTTCGCAGCTAAATCCTATCTTACTGTGCATCGGAGAATTCATACAGGAGAGAGACCATATGAATGCTGCAGTTGTAAGAAAGCGTTTGCTACTTTGTCAACTCTCATTGGTCACCGGAGAACTCACACAGGAGAGAGACCCTATAGGTGCAATGAATGTCAGAAAGCCTTCTTTCGGAAATCAGCCCTCGCTAATCATCAGCAAACTCAGCAGAGAGGAAGATCCTCTATGCAATGACTGGGAATGTGAGACATCTCTTCTGATTAATCTTATCTACTCAGAGAACTCATACAAAATAGAAATGCCTATGAACGCTCTGATTATATAGACCCTTTTGGAACTCCTGTAGGAAAGAAACCTTATATATGGAATGAAAGTTGTACATCTTCCACCTGAAGACATCTCCTCATTATACCATAGGGAATCTCACCAAAAAAGAAACATTATAAAGGCAGCAATTGTCAAAAGACTTTATTTGAAAGTCACAGCCTGTGCATTTAGGAGGTAAAAACCTATGGATGCAGGGAAAGTGGGAAATTATTCTTTTTCAAGTCATATTTGTTAGACATTATGGTATTCATTCAGGAGAGGGACCCTACAGTTGCAGTGAATGCAGCCAAGCTAAGAAAAATTACGTCTCATTGTACATAAAAATAGAAATTTCAGGAATGTTGTGATAATGACAGTATTCCCTAGAAACTCAAAACTCTTTGAACATCTTGTACAGGAGAGAGATCCTGTAGGTGCAGTGAATGTGGTAGTCTTAATGCATATCTTCCGATAATGCATGTCTTCCTTACATCAACAAACCCAGATAGGAGGAAAGCCTTGTTAACGTAGTACATCCTTCATATAGATGTCAAAGCTCGCTAATCATCCACAGATTCATATAAGAGATAAATCTTTTTGAAACAAGGAATGTGGAAAGCTTTTGAAAGTGACATATTAAACACCAGTTACTTAATTCAGGAGCGAGTCCAGTGGATATAGTTAAAGTCTGCCTTTGGCCACAAAAGGGTACGAATTTCAGGGATTGTCAAAATGCTTTATTTACAATTCAGAGCTCCTTAATTGCCCACTAACTCATATAGCAGAAAGACTCCATTCTCAGGGGGATAATTTCTAGATTCAATGAAGTTATAAAATCCTTAAGGAATGATATTTCTATTCTACTCCAGTAAACTCATACATTACAGAAAAACTGTGATTATAGTTACTAAAAATGCTTCCTATGGAGGATTGGCTATCATTAAGCACCGTGAGCTCTTGAAAACAGAAACAATTTGCTCCACACAGAGACTTTATGAATGTGGCAAAAGCATCAGTGATAAATAATATTTTATTTTTGCATTTCATGGTTTTATTTCTTCACATCTGACTGTATCTTAAACTGTGATGCATGTAACAGTTGATGGAATGTCATCATTTCATTGTTAGGGCTTTTCTACATTTGGTGGCATTCTAGATTTGAGTAATTAAGTAAAATCTGGAAACTATAGAATGAAATAATTTTCTAAGGGTTTAATATAATTGTTTTAGAAAGGATTCCAGAGAATATTCTACTACAAATATTAGGTATTTTCACTGCAAATACAATGCTGTTTGAATATAGAAAAAAAACAGAACATAAGGATCAGTTGGATTTCGACCAAGGTTTGTAAGAGTTATGTTGTAGACTATATACTACATAAAATGGACTTTATGTATTTAATTTTATTTTTGGAATTACATGAAGAATGTAATTTTTAGAGTTTAATAAACTTCCAGCATAGGCATAGAATGTTGAGTAATATAATCTAATATAAATAGAAATGTTCTATTTCCTTATAAATCAAAATTTAATATGTAATTTGACTCATTAATAAGTCTAAAGAATTACACCACATAAGTTTGTTGCCCTTATTTTTACTGTCTTTTTTAGTATTTCTGCCAACTGTGATGATACATCATTTCTTGAAGCCTACATTTTTCTAGAGCCTGATTTTTGAAATATCCAAAGATGATAAAAGATGTACATAAAATACTAAAAAACAAGCAGCACATGAGACTGAAGGAGGGAAGAAGACAGGGTTATGTGTGGTGAGTTCAAGTGCATTGTATTTCCACTGCTGTGTCAAACAGGAACTTTGGAATCATTATTATAACATGTCCTTGGGCACTACAAACATTTCCTTTCCTCTTAGCATTTCCTAAAATGCCTGGTATTTTTCTAATATTAAGAATAATTGCAGAAACTGGAACTCTTGCACATTGCTGGCATATAAAATGGTTCCATTGCTATGGAAAAAAAAGTTGGTGGTCCCTCTAAAAAGTTAAATATAGAATTACTATATGACCCAGGAATTCCACTCTTGGGTATATACCCAATGAAATTGAAAACAGGTACTTAAATACTTGCATAACGTTATTCATAGCAGCACTATTCACAATAGCCAGAAGGTGGAAACAACTCAGATGCCCAGCAGTGGGTTATTGGAAAAACAAAATGTGGTATGTGTATATACATGTACCTATACATACACATATATGTGTAATGGAATATTAATCACCTATACAAGTGAAGTATCGATATACATTATAACATGAATAAGCCTCAAAAACAGTACACTGAGTGAAAGAAGCCAGACACAAGAGATCACATATTGTATTTCTATTTATATGAAATGTGCAGAATAGGCAAGTCTATAGAGACATAAAGCAAATTGGTGGTTACCAGGACCTGGGGGGAAGGAGAAATTGAGACTGAATGATTAATGGATATGTAGTTTTCTTTTAGAATAATGAAAATGTTTTGGAACTAGATAGAGGCGGTGGTTGCATAACATTGTCAATAGAGTAAGTGGTCACAGAATTGTATACTTTGAAATGGTTGATTTTATATTTTGTGAATTTTTACATCAATAAAAGTATATTTGAAAAGAATAACATTGCAAGAAACTTTGCACTCAAAATGCAGATAAAAATCAAGTTGCTTACAAAAAAAAAACCTGCTCAGCAAAACCGGTGTAAATATATATATATATTTTTTTTTTTTGCAGTACGCGGGCCTCTCACTGCTGTGGCCTCTCACAGGCTCCGGACGCGCAGGCTCAGCGGCCATGGCTCAAGGGTCCAGCTGTTCCGCGGCATGTGGGATCTTCCCGGACCGGGGCACGAACCCGTCTCCCCTGCATCGGCAGGCGGACTCTCAACCACTGTGCCACCAGGGAAGCCCTCTTTTTTTTTTTATTTTTAACAAAAGGTTCAGAGCCAGCATGACTAAGCACAGGCAACAGAGCACAAAAGTTAAAGTAAAAAACAGATGTAATATGGAGTCAGAGTTATTCTTCCCTATTATAACACTGAAGCTCAGAGTCCAGTATGAACATGACAGATCTCATCCCCATGACCCTGGGGGTGGGTTTGGGGCAGAAATTGGAGATGAGGATCCATTTTGCTGTCTCAACACAGCGCTGAGTGCCCTGTCTATCCCACGCTCCCTCACACACACACAGTTCACAACAGTGGACTCAGGAAAGTTTCCCCCTCAGCTGCACCTGCTCTTAATTAATTCTGTCTTAATCCCCAGGACCTGCAGATGCCGGCTTGGGACTACCGTTTACCGCTTCTTTGCAGATACACCACAATCCCTTTGCAGACAGTGTCGGTGCCTCACAGGTGACAGGGTAATTGCAGAGATTTGGGGGGAGATGGACTCGGGATCTCAAGACACATAACCACCTTGGCTTACATGGCACGTATTTACTGACAGCCACAGTCCTGCTGCCCGTTTCCAAAGCAGAGATAAACTCTGGTGAGTGTTTGCTTATGGCTCGGACTTGAACAAGGTTTGGGAGACAGTGCCTAAGAGGAGAGAGCAGCTGAGGAACTGGACAGGACAGAGGTTTCCCCTCGGGTCTCAGGACAGTTTTGTCTCAGCTGGACTCTTTCCTGGACTGAGAGAGGGATGGGGAAGGTGTAACACCGGAGACCACACAGCAGCAGTAGATGGTCGTGGGTACTCGGCTGGAAGGGGAATGGACACTGCCGAGGCTGAGTCTAGCCTGAGGGTAAGGGTTGCTTTTCTTCCTCCTGCTCTTTCCCTTTAAGATTGGAGACTAGGTTTTCCATCAACTCAAACCACTGAGAACTAGACTCAGAGTTGAGAAGTTTTGATGTCTAGAGTTCAGGGTTAATGTTCAGGCTGTTCAGCTGTGATCTCTGTTCTCTGCACACACATTTGCACTCAGACTCACACTGCTCCACTATTGTCCTCACAGACAGATTCCAGAATCTGGATGGACCTGGAGAAACGCATGGGCATGGGACCTAGAGGGGTTACAATATTGTATGCTTTTCTTTGCCACTGAAAGGCACAGTTTAAAAGCAATCCTGCATAAGAGTCCAGCCTCTGGAGGCCAGAGCGGCTTATCTTCAATTCCTGGCTCTGCCTCCTACAGTCTGGGGGATTGGGAGCTCCTGAGTGAGTCTCAGCTTCCCAACCTGTGAGCCAGGAATAGGAACAGTGTCACTCTGAATACTGAATAGAGTGAATGAACATTAAAGAGGGTGATATGCCGGCCCACAGCAAGTCTCTAGCAAATGGTAGTCATGACGGTCTCTCCCGCATGATTCTAGAGCCAGTATTTTGCAGCCAGACACACAGCTGGCCACACTGTCATCAAACTTCACCCTATCTCTCTGTAATTCTATATTGATTTCCCAATTCCATCTTGTGTTGTTTTGGACGTTTTGTGGGATGAATCTGAATGACTCTTCTCTCTGTGTGTTTGTGTGAGAGAGAGACAGACAGAGAGACTGTATCTAGACCACACCCACATTTACCAGTATACCAGTGAATTAATCCCAAGAAAACTTATGAATAATGAGACATTACATCCAAACATTATCTCTTATTCAGCAAAGAAGGCTATCGAAGATGTACTTAGGAATTTCTTCTCAGCAAAGATTTCCATAGCAGAGGATAACCCCTTTAAACAGATCCGTGTTTTTCTTTTTTCGCTTTGGCTTTGTGATGCAGTGCCCCTTAGACCTTAAAAGGGGGGGAAAATCTGCTTTCTCTCTTTTTTTAATTTTATTCAACATAGTTTTGGAAGTTTTAGCCACAGCAATCAGAGAAGAAAAAGAAATAAAAGGAATCCAAATCGGAAAAGAAGAAGTAAAGCTGTCACTGTTTGCAAATGACATGATACTATACATAGAGAATCCTAAAGATGCTACTAGAAAACTACCAGCGCTAATCAATGGATTTGGTAAAGTAGCAGGATACAAAATTAATGCACAGAAATCTCTTGCATTCCTATTTATTGTAGTTGATTTACAATGTTGTGTTAATTTCTGCTGTACAGCAAAGTTATTCAGTTATACATATATATACACATATGTGTGTGTGTATATATACATATATGTATACACTCTTTTTCATATTCTTTTCCATTATGGTTTATCACAGGATATTGAACATAGTTCCCTGTGCTATACAGTAGGATTTTGTTGTTTATCAAAAATCTGCTTTCTTTCTTTTTTTTTTTTTTTAAAAATCTGCTTTCTTAAAATTGGCTAGTAGGATTTGAATTATCCACTGACTGACTTTGAATTAGAAACATCCATACTGAGTCACCTTTAATCTAGTAACAAAAGAGAAACCAGTCTGATTTAAATTTATTTTAAAACTAATACTCAGACAGTATTTACATACCTTGGGTCAGATCAGACCTAGCCTGCCATTTACTGGAATTTAGTGACCTTGAGAAAGTTAAAAAAAATCTCTCTGCCTCATTTTCCATCCATGTAAAATAGAACAAGAATATTCTTTTACACTGAGCATTCAGTATTAACTTATATGAAGGGCCTGTTCGTAGCCCTACATGCGAAAGCTCATCAATAAATTGTATCTCCTGGTATTTTCTCTGAACGGACTGTGAGCCACTTACTGGAAAATGGATTAGAAATACAGAAATTGGTAGCTCTGTTCTAATTTCACCCCTTCTTTATCTGTGTTTCTATCTTCCTAATCACTTTCACTTGTCATATCTCTCTTTATACTTCCCCCTTATGTGAATAAGTCTCTTCCAAATCCATCCTGCCTTTTCTTTTATTGTCTTCAAATCAGTCTCCTTGAAGATACAGGGTTTGTTTCCAGCACTCTGGCAGCCGGGAACTCTCTCAAACATCACTGCCCCCAGCTCCAAGTAGCAAGTCTGACTGTGCCTGACTCACCAGTTCTTGATCTGTTCTTTACAATTCCATTTTCATTTTCATATTTATTTCTGCCTGATGCTTGCCTCTATGGCACTTGCAGTACTCAAGGTTTTCCCACTTGTCCCTGCTGTCAATTTCTTTTTTTTTTTTTTCCATAAAGAGAAACCCATGAAGCACCAAGCACCAGGTGGAAAAAGCAAACTCAGCAGACATCTTGAGTCCTATTGCAGAAACTTTTCATCTATAGCAAACAAAGCCCATGCGCCACAACTACTGAGCCTGCACTCTAGAGCCCAGGAGCCACAACTACTGAGCCCGTATGCCTAGAGCAACAAGAGAAGCCACCGCAATGAGAAGCCCGCCCACCACAATGAAGAGTAGCTCCCGCCAGCCGCAACTAAAGAAAGCCTGTGCACAGCAACGAAGACCCAATGGAGCCTAAATAAATAAATAAAATTTAAAAAAACTGTGAGAGCAGTGCCTGGCGCAGGGTCAATACTCAGTACATTGTCACTCTTTGTATGCTTATTTTTCTGGTCTCACAAAACATGGATTACAGTGCACATTTCATCGTGAGCCTAGAGCAGGGCTGGGATATGGTAGGACATGATGTATCAGGCCCACGTGTCATTCTAAGAGTTAACTTGGAAGGAAACACTAATTCACCCAGGGCTGATTTGATCCATAACCAGGCTGTCATTCTCTACCATGTTTTAGAGCCTTTGACCCTGGCAGGACCCCTCATTACTGGAGTAAACGAGGGTGGTCATGTTGACTAAGGTCAGTGGGGAGGTCAGTGGGGAGGGAATTGTGGAGGAGCTCAGCAGTACTGTCTTTAGGTCTCTTTTGGAGCCAACATTTTTACTTTATATATAGAAAAGTCTCCTCAGGACAGACATGCAAGTGGGTCCTGTTACAATTTGTGCTGAAGGAGAAACATTAGAAAAAAGACATAAATAGATCACAAAAGGCAGAGATATGGTGGCAATCAAACTGATTTGTAGGTAGATCTAATATAATAGTCCCAGACTCTAACCCAGATCTTCAACCTTTATTCTTCAGGCCCAGCTGCTTCTGGGGACACACTTTCCCCTTAGTATGTGGAGTCCCTCATGATATTCAAACAAAACTATCATTTTTTATTGTTGTAAGAGCTTAGTCTTACATATAACTTTCTTTGTTCCCTGGTATACCGTATTGACATTAAAATGGAAAAAGCAGAATCCTGGAGAAATTTGCTGCTTATTAACTATTTTTGAAAACCATTCTTGTTTGTTGGTAAAGATGGTATTAAATTCATCTATTGGGTTATTTTAAATCCTTTGTGTGTGTGTGTGTGTGTGTGTATTTTAACTAGGAAAAAAATGTCAAAAAGTCATATACCTTGCCTCCTATGGGGCCCTGAGTAACTGTGATGCCTCCAGAAATGTGATGGACGGCCACATGGGGGAGTGGTTGAGCATGGTTCCGATGAAATTCAATTACTATCGTTTCACAAAAAATTGCTGACCATGTCCTGCGGGCCACATAGTCCGCTGAGTGCTGGCTGGGTAGAGGTACCAGGACAAACATGCCTCCTGCTGATACTAAATTTAAGCTCAAGGGGTGAAATGCAAATTAAGTACAAAATCTTAGGTAAATAGCAGAAAGAGACCTGGATGAAAGCTAAAGAATTTTTGCTCTAAGAGAAAATAACTGGTGGTACCTAATTTAGAATGAAGGATTAGAGGTGGCCTCTCAGATAAAATGATGTTCGCTGAGACCAAAATAATGACTATGCCGGTATATACAGTAGATTGTGGGAAATGCTGCAGGCAGAAAGAAGAGAATGTCAGATGTCCCTGATGTAGGAATGAGCCTGAAAACTCAAGTCATCAAAAAGACACCTGTGTAACTGAAGTGTCCTGGGTGAGGAGAGGAACAGTGGAAGATAAAGCTGGGACAGGATGAAGGATTTTGTCTTTTATCCTAAATAGACTGGGAAGTCTGTCAAAGCTTATCGAGGGGAGTGATGTGATACAAACCAGGTTTGAAATGTACCAGTCTGCCTGCTTTGGAGAATGCATGGGAGGGAAGCAAGGGTGCAGTCAGGTTTAAATGGGAGAAAAGATTCAACATCGTCACTATTTGCTGATAACAGCCTTGCCGGACAGTCCAAGAGAATCAATGGAAAGAATATGAATAGCAATGGGATTGTTCTGATAGAGGGATAAGAGATGATAATCAATAGCTTTCTTGTACACAAGCAAGAAAAATTTGAAAATAAGAAGCAAATCAGGGCTTCCCTGGTGGCGCAGTGGTTGAAAGTCCGCTTGCCGATGCAGGGGACACGGGTTCGTGCCCCGGTCCGGGAAGATCCCACATGCTGCGGAGAGGATAGGCCCGTGAGCCATGGCCGCTGAGCCTGCGCGTCCGGAGCCTGTACTCCGCAATGGGAGAGGCCACAGCAGTGAGAGGCCCGCATACCGCAAAAAAAAAAAAGCAAATCAATATGCAGCCTCCCCCCCAAAAAAACAGGTTAAGAAGAAATGTGCAAGCTGAACATAAGTAAAAATCATTGCCTTAAAAGCAGTAAAGAAGGGGAAATAATTAAGAAATATATCTCACAATATTATATGGATGTTAGTTGCTCTGTCTTTATCTGTGAATTTAGAGAAATTTCAACCAAAACTTAAACTGATCCTATAATTCATTTAGAGGAGAAAATCACAAATAATTTGAAAAGAAAACAATACTTAAAAGAGACCTGCCAGGTATGCCTATCCTAGGTCAGTTATGGTAGTAATTAAAAGTGCCATTTTAAGTTCTTTCTGCTTTTTTTTTGAGGGGAATATTTGTTTTACTACATAAATGTTTGGTATTTTCTGTTCAGGTTTGTTTTGTTTTTAATTTTATTTATTTATTTTTGGCTGTGTTGGGTCTTTGTTGCTGTGCGTGGGCTTTCTGTAGTTGCGGCGAGCAGGGGCTACTCTTAGTTGCAGTACGTGGGCTTCTCATTGTGGTGGTTTCTCTTATTGTGGAGCACAGGCTCTAGGCGCATGGGCTTCAGTAGTTGTGGCACGCAGGTTCAGTAGTTGTGGCTCGTGGGCTCTAGAGCACAGGCTCAGCAGTTGTGGCACTCGGGCTTAGTTGCTCCACAGCATGTGGAATCTTTCCGCACAAGGGCTCGAACCCGTGTCTCCTGCATTAGCAGGCGGATTCTTAACTACTGAGCCACCAGAGAAGTCCCCTCTTCAGTTTTAATTTTCTTCTTATATCAACATTTAGGATATAAATTTACCTCTAAGAGTAGCTCTAATAGAAACTCTAAGACTTAGAATATTTTCTGTATCATTTAACTTTAAGCACTTTTTAAAATCCTTTTTATTTAGAAGTTGCAGAGAAGTTCCCCAGGCCTTCTGGGATCGCCCCCGCCTCTGTGCAGTTTTGGTGTCAGGGGTTTGGGAAGAATTCATATTTAGATTTGAGTGTTTATTCCTTCTTCAATTCTCCCACTTCCAGGATTTCCCCTATAAATTTCCAGCTTTTTAAAAAAATCCCTGGGAATTCCTGGTAGTCCAGTGGTTAGGACTCTGCACTTTCACTGCTGGGGGTGAGAGTTCAATCCCTGGTGGGGAAACTAAGACCCTCAAGCTGCTGGGTGCGGCCAAAAAAGAAAAAGAAAAAAGAAAAAAAAAGTCCCTAAGTTCTGTTCTCTGGCACTTTGAGATGGTAAGGCCTGCTGTTTTCCATTGCCATTGACGTAGGTTCCACTGTCATTAATATAGGTTCTGCTACCCTAGCTTCAGGCCATAAATCCTTGTGGTTGCACTTTATCAAGTGCATGTAAACTGTCCTTCAATTTCTGTATGTTTGGGGATGCTTTCTGGTTCCTCTAAATAGTTGTTTTTGAATATTTTATCCGTTTTTTATAATTCTTTATCTGTGGGAAAATCCATTTATTTGTTTTATACTTTAAAAATATTTTCTCACAGGTACTTTCCACTCTATTTTCCTCCCCATCTTTCTTCTCTCTTTCAAGTGGTTCATTTCTATTGATCTCTTTCCAAGTCCAATGACTCTTCTGTCATATTCAGTGATTTTTAAATTTTGGATGTTTGGAATTTTCATTTGGTTCCTTATATAGTTACTATTTTTCTTTATTCCCTTGATCATAGTTATAAAATCTGCTTTAAAATCATTGTTTGCCAATTCCAACATCTGAGTTACCTTGGGTTTAGTCTCCATTGATTATTTTTTGTCTTGAGTTTGGGTTACATTTTCTTGTTTCTTTGTATGTTTAGTAATTTTGGATTGTATAGTGATACATCGTAGAGGTTGAATTTTGGTTGTGTTTCCCCAAAGAGTATAGATTGTTTTTTCTTCAACAGATAATTTGCCTAAACTTAAACTCCATATTCTGAAATCTCAGTTATTTTAGGCTATGGGGGACTGCTTGGTATCTACCCCATGCATGCACATTCAGGGTCATCCAGAGTCTTAAGATAGACGTTGTATCTAAAATTTGTGGTACTGCCTTTGTGGCTCTCTTTTTTTTCAGATTTCCTTTGCAGCCTCTGTGGTTATCCTGAACTTTGTCCTTTGGTTCTTTAGACCAACAGGGCTATGGGGTGCTGTTGTTCACTCTTTAATGAACTAACTCTGTAGGTGGTCATTAAAAAAAAATGGCCACTGAACTTCCCTGGTGGTGCAGTAGTTAAGAATCCACCTGTCAATGCAGGGGACACAGGTTCAATCCCTGGTCTGGGAAGATCCCACACGCTGCGGAGCAACTAAACCCGTGCATCACAACTACTGAGCCTGCGCTCTAGAGCCTGCGAGCCACAAATACTGAAGCCCGCTCACTCTAGGGCCTGCATGCTGCAACTGCTGAGCCTGCATGCTGCAACTACTGAAGCCCCCGCGCCTAGAGCCCGTGCTCTGCAACAAGAGAAGCCACCGCAATGAGAAGCCTGCTCGCCACAACTAGAGAAAGCCCGTGTGCAGCAACAAAGACCCAACGCAGCCAAAAAAAAAAAAAAAAAAAAAAATGGCTGCACCATGCAGCATGCAGAATCTTAATTTCCCAACCAGGGATCAAACCCTTGCCCCCTGCAGTGGAAGTATGGAGTCTTAACCACTGAACCGCCAGGGAAGTCCCCCCAAAAAATGTATATATATATTTTTGTGTGTATATATATGTATATACACATTCACACAAGGATATATGGATGTCCAGCACATGACAGACATACACCCAAGATACTGATGATGGAAAGATTTGGACGACACTGACTAAGCCGTGTGGAGGCTTCCAGCTTCACTCAGAAGGCAGACAAACAATCAAATAAATACAATAGTGCATAAGTGTTAGTGTTATCTTGATGCTTTGTGATTGTTTTTCCTTTGAAATCATTGATGGAAGGACGGAAGTGAAGTTGGACAGAAATAATTTTGGGATATATCATAAGTTTAATGGTTTATTAGGGCAATTATTAAATCAGATGCAATATTGTATATTGATAAGCAGTGCTGGCTTTGTGTGCCAACAATAATTATAACTCAGGGGAAGCAGCTTATTGTAAGATTTAGGGTATTTACCTATAAAATTAATAAATTGTATCCTATTAGATTATTGTGCAAAACTAAATGGTGAGGAGGCAGGACTTCCAAAATAGCAGAGGACCTGTGTAAACCCACTGTTTTATGAAAGCAACATAAATACTGGAAAAATGCAGCTCTATGTACAGTAGCCAAGACATGGAAGTAACCTAAGTGTCCATCGACAGATGAATGGATAAAGAAGATGTGGCACATATATACAATGGAATATTACTCAGCCATAAAGAGAAACGAAATTGAGTTATTTGTAGTGAGGTGGATGGACCTAGATTCTGTCATACAGAGTGAAGTAAGTCAGAAAGAGAAAAACAAATACCGTATGCTAATGCTAACGCATATATATGAAATCTAAAAAATACGGTACTGATGAACCTAGTGGCAGGGCAGGAATAAAGACACAGACGTAGAGAAGGACTCGCGGACACAGAGGGGGAAGGGGAAGCTGGCACGAAGTGAGGGAGTATCATGGACGTATATACACTACCAAATGTAAAATGGATGGCTAATGGGAAGCAGCTGCATAGCACAGGGAGATCAGCTCGGTGCTCTGTGACCACCTAGAGGGGTGGGATAGGGAGGGTGGGAGGGAGACGCAAGAGGGAGGAGATATGGGGACATATGTATATGTATAGCTGATTCACTTTGTTGCACAGCAGAAACTAACACAACACTGTAAAGCAATTATACTCCAATAAAGATATTTTAAAAAATTAAAAAATACTGGAAAAATGATTAAAGTCAACTTTATTACGACTCTAGAAATAAACAACCTGAAGGCGTACAAACAACCTGAAGAGCATTTTTAGTCAAGAAAAAATTTTGAACCTCAGTAAAAACAGTGGGGTTTGTGGAGTTCTAACTTTGTTTACTCCCATCCCCCCTCCACAGTTCTGCACTAGCTTTAGAAAAACAGCAACCTCACAGCTACAGTAGCCATGAAAACCATTTGTCAAAAAACAGTCTCAATTGTTTAACACTGTGGTAGCTTAAGGCCGCAAAACCAGTTGGGGAAAACATTAGCTCAGCCAAAAATTTTAAAAGGAATGTCTGAAGAACGAGATATTCACAAGGAGCTGTTACGCACTACGACACATTCCTGAGGGTCTAAAAGGCCACACACCTACACAGGGATATGTACATGCCCAGAAAAGACCTGAAGGTCACTGATAATTCACCTCTGGCTGACCTTGAAATCCTGCAGCAGGAAGAGAAGGCTAGGGCAGACTTGTAAACTGCCCAAGCATCGAAGTAGTAGTAGAGGGAGGGGTTGGGGAATACATTAGGAGTATGGGACTAACAGATATACATGACCATATAGAAAGTAGATAAACACAAGGATTTACTGTAGAGCACAGGGAACTATATTCCATATCTTGTAATAACATAATGGAAAAGGATCTGAAGCTGTACACCTGACACTAACAATATTGTAGATCAACAATAGTTAAAATTTTAAAAATAATAAAAAAGGGCTTCCCTGGTGGCACAGTGGTTGGGAGTCCGCCTGCTGGTGCAGGGGACACGGGTTCGTGCCCCGGTCCGGGAAGATCCCACATGCCGCGGAGCGGCTGGGCCCGTGAGCCGTGGCCTCTGAGCCTGCGCGTCCAGAGCCTGTGCTCCGCAACGGGAGAGGCCACAACAGTGAGAGGCCAGCGTACCGCAAAAAAAAAAATAATAATAATAATAAGATAAGAAAAAAGAAAGTAGTGGAGCATTAAGGCACAAACTACCCTTGGCAAAAGGTGAAGAACTCATTGACTCAGGACAACTAAGGAAGCTAACCAGGCAGAGACTTCAGTGACTGCACCCTGCAAGGGAAACAGACCAGGAATGTCACTGAACTAACTGCAACAACAGTAACAGCAATAGCAACGAATTCTGAGGAGAAGGGGCATCTGATACAAAAAGTAACAACATTGTATTTTCTAAAACGTCTAGCTTCGGCAAAAAAGTGATACACAAAGAACAGGAAAGTATGGCCTTTACACAGGAAAAAAAGCAATCCATAGACACTATCTGAGGGGTCTCATATGTCATTACTACACGAAGACATTAAATCAGCTATTATAAATATGTTTGAGGACCTAAAAGAAACCATCTCTGAAGAACTGAAGGAAAGTATGACACTTCCAACTTTTGTGGAAGTTGACAAGTTGAGGTAAAATTTTATGGGAAAATATAAAGGGCCAAGAGAACAAAGACACTCTTGTAGAAAAAGAATACAGTAGGCAGCCTTGCTGTATCAGACCTAAGACTTAGAAATGATCCCGTAGCTAAATCAGAGTAGTATTGGCCCAGGAATAAACGAGAGAGCAATGGAACAGAACAACGTCCTAAATCAGAGCTATACAGACATGGACGCTTGATTTATGATAGAGATGGCACTGCCGAACAGTGCAGAAGAGCCTCACTTTAAATAAAGCTGCTGGGACAATTATCTACACAGAGGAAAAAAGAAAGTTGATCCCTGTATCACAGTATTCACAAAAACAAATGACTGGGCGGGTTGTGACTATTCAAGATACACAAAATCCTTCTAGAATGTATTTGTTACTGAGTGCAAGTCCATGTGCCCCATGCACAGTGAGGCGAAACAATACCAAAACGTCGGAGTTTGGAGCAGAGAAAGGTTTATCGAAGGGCCGTGCAAAGAGACCGGTGGTTCATGCCATAAAAACCCTGAACTCCCAGAAAACTTTCAGCAAAGCCCCTTTACAGGAAAGGCGAGGGAGGGGTGTGGTTAGTTTTTGCACACTTCTTGCTGTCAGATCCCTTGTTCTTGAGGTCAGGTCACGACGTTCCTGGAAACCTCCACCAAAACAAATGTTATTCTCTGTTCTGACAAGAAAGGGCAAGGTCCCAAGGCTCAGCTTTCAGAAGTCCAGGCCCTGGCTAAGAGGAGGGTTTCCCTGAGCAGGCCGGTTGCTCTGCCCAGGAGCGTTGGTCCAGCACCCAGACTAGATGCTCCCGCCAGTGCCCAGGCCTGGCTGAAGACGTGGATCTCAGTTGGCGGTGCCCTCAGGGCCAGGTCTCCAGACCCTGCCCAGCTGTCATCACTGAGGGAGCCGGGTGCCCAGGCCCCAGTCAGACTTCAGGCTCCTCTGGCAGCGCAAACAGGGGCAGGGTCCTGCGGACTTCGACCCATGGAGACCACTGCCGCCATTAGGTCCCAGAGGCAGGGATGGGGGAGAGGTTCCCGTCTGTTTCAAGGCCCGGGCCCAGCTAGTGGGCGGCAGTGGCGAGGGCTCTCCAGCTCTGCAGCACACAGTCCTCAGACTGTCCCCAGGCCCCCCACCTCACCCGCCAGGCCCAAGGCCAGGGGTCCTCGAGGGCCCCTCGGAGGAGGTCCCCATCTGCCTCTCACCGCACTCTCTTCCGGGTGGTCCACTGCGAGAGAGCGGGACCTCTAACCCCTGGAGCTAAGTGCTGCGCGCCCGCTCCGCCTCTATTACAGAGTCACCTTGTAGCGTGAGACAGAAGTGATACTCTTTTGGCGGGGACTGTGGCTGCCAGTGTCTGCTCCACAAAACATATCTGCCCCGGTCCTCACCCCCACACGGTCTCGCCTCACGAAGTACATCCACGAGTGCTCTCCTCGTAACACCTCTGCTCCTTCAGCTACAGCTCTAGGCTCCTAATCCCCATTCTCTCCAACGTTTAACCGGCATCCTGTCTGCAAACACTCCCCATTTCTGTGTCCCGAAGCCCCAACCTTCCCAACACGGCCACGTCTTTCCTGCGGCATAAAAAGGGATCCGAAAGAGAGTGGGCGTGGCCATTCTGCTTAGGCCTGGCCTGTGACTGGTTTACCTTCCGGGTCAGGTCGGAAGACTGTAGGCGAGAGTGCTGAAACGCTACTGAAGATGTAGCTGAGCAGCTGCAGAGATGGAACAGCCCAGAATGAAAAATCTTGGAGACGCCGGTTGAATTTCCGCCTCTCCGTACTGGTCGGCAGGACGGTCCAAAATGGCGGCGCACGATCCAATATGGCCGCTCCCAACATAATGTAACGCCATGGGCGCGGCCATATTGCACGGCACTAATTCCTCCAGGCATCAGAACGCATCGCTCACTTCCAAAGTGGCCTTGAATGTGAGTGTTTAACAGGGGCCCGCCACTCACGTCAGCGGAAACGGAAGTGGCGTCCAAAGCTTGGCTTCCCCCAGCGTACTGTCACAGAATTGGCATTTGAGGCTACGTGAGATTTCTGCGAGCGGATTTAAGAATCCCGCGTGGTGGGAATTCTGACTTGAGATGTGGTTTGTGGTGGGTACTCGTGGAGGATTGTTGTTGAAGGCGGCCTCGGAGTTTTAGGGGCGTTGTGGGTAGCTTGGGCCAGCATCAGTGTTGAGTGGGTTGAGGAAGTAACGAGAGACCATTGCCGTTGACAATGACAGGTCGGCGCCGGATCGCCGCCCCCGCCCCCCGCCCCCGCCCCAGGCGGTGGAAACAGGAGGTGGAAGAGCCAGTGATCAAAGGGGTCCATCTGGATAGGTTGGTGAGGATAGGGCTTGAGGGTTAGTCACCTGGGATTCCTGTGGTTGGAGTTTGAGCTTCGGAGGGGACAGTGGGTGAAAGATAGATGTCTGGGGAGCTGTGAATGGGTGCGACAGCGAAGTGCAGGTTGGGGAGCTGTGTGGGTATCCTTAGGAGAGGTTGAGGGGGGTTGGGACATAAAAAGGCCTCAGGTAGACAGACATTTGGGTGTGTGCTGAGCATTGGGGTATTATATTTCCCAACGTTTTATACTGGAGAATTTCAAGCATACAGAAAAGTCGAAAGAATAGCCAAATGTTCTGCTGTATACCTGCCATCTAGATCCATGAATTGTTAAAATCGTGCCCATGAATACTTAAGAGTTTACGTGTGCTTGTACGCGCTTGAAATCAAGTTAATCCTAGCTTTTTATGTCAATTCTGCCACTTGTTTCTGTGACTCTGTTTAAAGTACCAAGTTCTATAAGTCTCAGTTTTCCCATTCAAACAAATTGATTTCTACCTCACCAGTTCTCATGAAGGCCCTGTCTTCATGACCTCATCTAACGCTAATTACCTCCCAAAGACCCAATTTACAAATACCATCACATTGAAGCTTCAGCGTATGAATTTGAGGGACACAAATATTAAGTCCATATAACAAGTAGGTATTTGACAGAAGGTAGCTATTATTATTCAAATGTATACCTTTCTAATGGGATTTTTTTCTACTCAAAGCAATACTTTAAACTTATTTTTATTAAGTTAGAATAATAAAAAAATCATCTTCCTATGTGACTTTATATATGATATTAAATGGAGATCTCTAAGTTTTTTAAATCAGAATATCATTGTATGTTTATTATCAGTAAAAAGCAGGAAATAAAAATCACCCTCGGAGAATTCCCTGGCCCCGGGTTTGATCCCTGGTCAGGGAAATAAGATCCCACAAGCCCCAGAGAGTGGTAAAAAAAAAAAAAAAATTAACCCCCGATTTACTATCTGTAAACTACCTGTAATGTTTTGAAATGTATTTTTTAACTGAATTATATATTATGGATATTTTTCTGTTTTTAATTTATAAAAGTAGGTCAAATTAAATGCATATTTCAGAGGCTTCTGATTTACTTTTACCAAACTTCCCCAATAACTTGCTATTCTATAATGCTTCTACACACAGTGTGCCAGATTTTTCTACATCTTTAGCAACAATGGGCATGTCATCCTTCTCTTCTTTTCTAATATGATAGCCCAATTTAGAAATTTGATTACCTTGGCTTTTCTTTATAATTTTGTTTAATGAATGTCATGTTTGATCATTGGAAAATGGGAAAGTCCTCCATCCTTGTTCCATCTTCTGAGTCCCACCTAACCATCCCAAGCTTTGGAACCACTATTCACAAGTTAGAATGCATTATTCCCTTGATTTTTATAGTTTTATCATATGTATATGGATACCTTAAAAGTGCACTCTAGTTTTTCTTGGTTGTAAGTTTTATAATAAGGATATTATTATGTGGTCTTCTGAAGCTTGCTTTTCTTTTCTTTTTTTTTTTAAATTTATTTATTTTTGGCTGTGTTGGGTCTTTGTTGCTGCATGCAGGCTTGCAGGGAGCGGGGGCTACTGTTCGTTTTGGTGCACGGGCTTCTCATTGCGGTGGTTTCTCTTGTTGCTCTAGGCACGCGGGATTCAGTAATTGTGGCACACGGGCTCAGTAGTTGTGGCTCTTGGGCTCTAGAGCGCAGGCTCAGTAGTTGCGGCGCATGGGCTTAGTTGCTCCGCGGCATGTGGGATCTTCCTGGACCAGGGCTTGAACCCGTGTCCCCTGCATTGGCAGGCGGATTCCTAACCACTGCGCCACCAGGGAAGTCCTGAAGCTTGCTTGTCTTGACTTATTACATATGTGTGACTTATCCATGTTGGAGGTAGGTTTGTTTCATTATTATGAATTCCATTGCATAAATACAACATAACTCATACAACCATTCTCCTGTTGTTGGACATTTATATTGTTTCTGGGTTTCAGCTACTGCAAGTAGTGAAGTTCCGAACATTCTTATGTCTCCCAGTTGATGTGAGAATTTGTCTAGTCTAGGGTGTATACCTAGAAATGAAATTTCTAATACAAAGTAGATGAATTTTTACCTAGAAGGGAAAGTCAAAATACTTTTGTACCACCTTACTCTCTCATCAGCAATGTAAAAAAGTGCCTTTTGATCCATAGGCTTTCCAATACTTAGTATTTTCATTCTTGCTTTTTGACCATCTTTTGAGTATAAGAGACATCTATCTCATTGTGGTCTCCATATGCACTGTTCTTGTCACTAACATGGTTGGTCATCTTTTTTATATGTTCACTGGCCAATTTTAAACCTGAGAGGTTTGTCTCTTCCTAACTCATATTTAGAAAGTAGTCCCATATATAGAATGCTAGTCTTTTGCTGGTTATTTTGTAATAAACAATTGGCAGTCCTTTGTCTCCTGTTCCTGGGAGGTAGCCTCTAGATTGTTGGAATATCCTGAATGATAGAGATGACTGCATTATTCATGGTGGGCCCTGATAGTTTGTGCTAATGAGGCAACTCATGGTGAGTCTGTAGTTTATGCTAGTGAGATGATTCAGGTTGGAAATGTTTACGCCAGAAAGACCAACCAGGTGATATCAGCCCAACCTCCAGGAGGGTAGAGATGCTGGAGGTTGAGTTCCATGGCCAATGATTAGACCCATCATGCGTATTTAATGAAACTCTAATACAAACTGTAAACACTGAAGCTCAGGTGAGTTTCTGTGGTTGGCGATACCCTGCATGTTGTCACACATAGATATGCTGGATGAGCAGCGTGTCCTGACTCCAAGAGGAAAGGACAGTGGAAACTTCTGGTTTGAGACCCTCCTAGACCTCACCCTATTGTGTCTCTCCATTTGACTGGTTATAATTTGTATTCTTTTGGTGTAATAAAACTTTATTCTTGTACATTTCCCCCTCAGGTACCTTATACGTTTTGTTGGTATTGTGAATAGTGTTTTTTCCTTATAAATCTTACTGTTGTTTGAATATGAAATTGCAGTTAATGTTTATGTTGATCTTAAAGCAGTTGCATAGTGACAGTCTTGCTTCTTCTTTTCCATTCCTTCATTCCTTCCATTTATTTTCCCCATTTTACATTTAGCCAAAATGTGATACATTTTTGGCTAAATGTTCTGAGAATGGCTATCCTTGTCATGTCCCTAAGTTTAAAGAAATGCCGTGGATTTTTTTTTTTTGTAGATACTCTTTATCAAGTTAACAGAGTTCTTGTCTCTTTCTAGTTTAATAACATTTTTAAAAATTGTGAGTGGCTATGGTATCTTATTACATGTCTTTTCTTTATCTATTGAGATAACGAAATAGTTCTTACTACACTATTGCATTCCTGGAATAAAGTTATCTGTGCATTGTATAATTCTTCCTATGTTCAGTTTTCTTAGTATTCTTCCTCTCTATCAGTGAACATGGTTTCCTCATCTTTTAAATATTTAGGATTTTTATACTAAGTTCATAAATGAGATTGGCCTCATTTCTTTGGCCACAAATTTCTTTCACATATTGTCCTTGAAATCTAGATCTGTTTTCTTCAGTTCTCTGTCCGCCTAAGACACAGTGTTGCATTGTCCTTCGGAGTTCTCAGCAATGTGATACTGAGAGTAAGTTGCATTAATATATTTCTCGGGTGTCCTGGCACCTCTAAGTTATTCTCAGTGTTAGAATTAATTTTTCATCACCAGAGTTAATTCTTTAACAGTCAGCACTGAGTAGAGTTGCCAAGAGATCCAGCCGGGGTTTTGAGTGAAGATGAAGTCTCAAAAAGAAACATGAATTTGAGATTTCAGTTGAGACTCCATTGCAGACTTTAAGGTCATGGATTTTGTCTTCAGATGCAGACAGCCTGTATTTGTTTTGCTTTTTGTAGGCAAGAGGTTAGTTTAACTGAGGTATAATTTATATACAATATAGAGATTATCATACTAAGTGAAGGAAGCCAGACAGAAAAAAGACAAATATCATATGATATCGCTTATATGTGGAATCTAAAAAAAAAAAAAGATACAAATGAACTTATATACAAAACAGAAATAGACCCATAGACGTAGAAAACAAACTTATGGTTACCAAAGGGGAACAGGGAATAAATTAGGAGTTTGGGATTAACATATACATACTACTATATATAAAATAGTTAACCAACAAAGACCTACTGTATAGCACAGGAAACTATACTCAATATTTTGTAATAACCTATAAGGGAAAATAACCCGTAAGTTATATATATAACTGAATCACTTTGCTGTACACCTGAAACTTACACAACATTGTAAATCAACTACACTTTAATTTTTTAAATTTACATACAGTACATACATTCACCAGTTCTTCAGGTATAATTTGATGAGTTTCACAAAGGTATGCCATCCTTTAACCATCACTCGAATCAATGTATAGAACTTTCCCATCAACCCCAAAAGTCCCTTTGTGCCTCTTTTCATTGAGACCATACCCCCATCCCCTGTTCCCTCACAATCACATGCTTTCCATAGTTATATATGTTCTAATACTTCATACAAATTGAATGATACAGTAAGAGGTTATTGATGTCTGACTTCTTTCACTTAAAATAATGCTTTTGAGAGTCATCCATGATGTTGCATGTATCATTAGTTCATTCCTTTCTGTCACTGAGTAATATTCAGTGGTACAAATAAGCCACAATATTATCTGTTCCCCAGTTGATGGATGTTTTGGATTTGGGGGAGTAGGTTTTGGATATTTTGAATGAAGCTGTAATGTACATTGATGTACAAGTCAAAGTGGTTGTACCATTTTGTCATTTTATATTTTTACCAGCAATGCATGACAGGTTTTTCTTTACATCCTTGTCAGTACTTGGTATATTCAGTCTTTTAAATTATAGCAATTCTAGCAGGTTTATAGGAATATTTTATCTAGGTTTTAATTTGCTTTTATTGTGCAATTTAAAGCAACTTTTTTTTTTTTTTCGATATGTGGGCCTGTCACTGTTGTGGCCTCTCCCGTTGCGGAACACAGGCTCTGGACGCGCAGGCTCAGCGGCCATGGCTCACGGGCCCAGCCGCTCCGCGGCATGTGGGATCTTCCCGGACCGGGGCACGAACCCGTGTCCCCTGCAATGGCAGGCGGACTCTCAACCACTGCGCCACCAGGGAAGCCCAAAGCAACTTTTCATATGCTTATTTGCCATCTCTTTTTTTTTTTTGATGAAGTGTCTGTTTGAAACTTCTGTTCCTTTTTATTGGATTGTCTCTTCTTTTATTAAGTTGGAAAAGTTCTTCATATTTTTTAAATAGAAGTCTTTTAGTCAGGTACATACTTTGTTAATATTTTCCTCTAGCCTGTGGCTTGATCCTTCTTCATTTTTTAGCAGTGTCTTTTGAATATCACAAATTTTTAGTATTGAAGAAGTTCAATTTATCAACTTTTTCTTTTATCATGCATTTTGTGCCCTGATTAAGAAATCTTTGGGGCTTCCCTGGTGGCGCAGTGGTTGGCGGTCCGCCTGCCGATGCAGGGGACATGGGTTCGTGCCCCGGTCCGGGAAGATCCCACATGCCGCGGAGCGGCTGGGCCCGTAAGCCATGAGCCTGCGCGTCCGGAGCCTGTGCTCCGCAACGGGAGAGGCCACAATGGTGAGAGGCCCGCGTACTGCAAAAAAAAAAAAAAAAAGAAAAAAGAAAACAGAAATCTTTGCCTCACTTAAAATTTTTCTATGCTTTCTTCCAGAAGTTTTATAGTTTTAACCCTTACATTTATAATCCATTTTGAGTTAATTTTGGTTTGAGGCAAACATGAATATCTTATTTGTTTCAACGGCACTTGTTAAATAATTTATTATTATTTTTCTCATCATGCTCATGCTTTTCTCTTGTGGAATATATACATATTCCATATTATATATGTATATATATGTGTGTGTGTGTATAATTTTAAAGAAGTGTACTAGTCTGCCCATTCTATCCCTTTTGTCATTTTGGCCTGTCTCTCTAGCTTGAATTTTCCCTTGGCTTTGGGTCATATTTTTTTGCTTCTTTGCATGTCTGGTAATTTTCGATTGGATGTCAGATATTGTCAGTTTGATATTGTTGTTTACAGGATTTTCTTTTATTCCTTTAACTACTTTTGAGGTTTGCTCTGGCATGTAGTCAAATTACTTTGAAAAGGTTTGATTTTTCGGAGGCTTTCTTTTCAAATTTCTTAGGTGGGGCCGAAACAGTCTTTTGTCTGTGATTACTCTGTACCTATTACTGGGGCAGTACTCTTCTGAGGCCTCTGTTTGAAGTCCTGGTGGAAGGTCTTTCTACCCTGGCTAGTGGGAATGCTAAGTATTCCTGATCTTGTGTGAGCTCCAGGAATTGTTCCACCTCCTCCTTTCCAGGGGCCTTGGTAATTTCCTCAGTTCACCAATCCTTAGCCAGAGACTCAGAGGAGCCCTCTGCATATCTACAGAGTGACTTTTCTCTTTTTTTTCTGAGGTACTGCCTGGCAAACTCTAGCCACCTTTGCTTCTCAGACTTGAAATTCTGTATCATTAACTCAGCAAGACTGCGGACGGTTTGGGGTTCCTTCTCCCTGTGCTCTGGACTGGAAAGTCTCTCCAGGCAGTGAGCTGCAGCACAGCCTTGTTTATTTTCCTTTTCTCTGACTTCTGGGTCTTAAAATAGTTGTTCTTGATATTTTTCCTACTTTTTGTGTTGGTTGGCTAAGATGAAAGGATAATTCTGGTAGTTCTCCTTAGACTCAGAGGATTTATTGATTCCGGGGGTTTGTGTTTTAGTCCTTTCTCCGCCAGTTACTAGCTTTTGGGTTTTAGCTAGGTGCTTAACCTTTCCTCTGCTAGTTTTCTCTAAAATGGAATAATTATCATCTGTATGTTATAGGGTTGTTGTGAGGGTTAAGTGAGAAAAGAACATACTTGAAACAGTTCCTTGCACGTATTGGAACTTGCTTTTATCATTACTTCCATACTAAACAAATCTTTTCTTGAATCCATAGATGCCGGCTTCCTAGAATAAGGCCACTCCTGTAAAGGAAAAAAGTAAGTCTCAAGCCCAGAAATTCATCCTTGCTAAGGATACCCTTGATGAGACACCATTACCAGGATTTCAGGACAGATCCTAAATGTGGTGGCCACTTCCTAAAAGCTGTTAAAAATGACCAAGTCCCAGGTGAGCTGTTTGGTTTTTTTCCCAGTTCGTTTTGCATTTTTGATTTTTGGAGTTTTATTAAAATGTATCCAATCAAAGAGAACAATATATATAGATACATTGTGGCTAGGAGGGACATGCTTAGATTGGGAGATAGAATAAATGATACAGAATAGCTAATCAGGAAGGGAAACTCATCTGCATGTCATAGGGTCCTGCAAGGTACTGATAATTCGAACGTTGCCACATAAGCAGCAGGATCCAGAAGTGGGTTGCCTACATTTCTCTGTTAATACTGGAAACCATCACAAAAGATAAAAATGTGTTGCAAGATTTACTTTATATTTAAGAAGGAAGCACATGAATTCAGTAAAGATTTCCTGGACATTTAAGTGTGAAGATGGGTCTTCCTGTTACTTTTTTTTCTCATCCAGACAGTGGACCGAGTGAAAAGTCATCTTCCTAAGGAAATGTGGGAGGTATAACAGGCACAGATAGAAAACTTTAAAAATCCCTTACCTATTAAAAAAAGATAATAGTAGTGCTTACATAAAGGTTACTGTGCAGATCGTTGTGTTACTGTGTGTAAGATGCTTAGAACGATACATAGCACGCAGTGAAAGCTTTGTGTTTGCTTTTTTTTGAGTACTGTGATTTAATATGTAGTCCAATTTCTAATAGGCAGTGTGAACGTAGCATACTTTTGTATATGAAAAACACTGCAGTGGCTACCAAGTGTCTGCAGGACATGTGCATTCTTGCTCCAAGACGTGTTCCTGCCTGTCACCTGGGCATCTGTCCCTTTCAGCCTCTTCTCCTGTCCCTTTGAACCATATGCAGTTCTTTGAACTCAAATAGGTCAGAAGGCATTTGATGGCAGGACCATGCTCTATTTCCTTTATTTATTATTATTTTTCTTTGAGGTACGCGGGCCTCTCACTGTTGTGGCCTCTCCCGCTGCGGAGCACAGGCTCCGGACGCGCAGGCCCAGCGGCCATGGCTCACGGGCCCAGCCGCTCCACGGCACGTGGGATCCTCCCAGACTGGGGCACGAACCCGTGTCCCCTGCATCGGCAGGCAGACTCACAACCACTGCGCCACGAGGGAAGCCCTCTATTTCCTTTTTTAATCTAAAATGTATATATAGTAAGTAACATTAAATGCTTGTAAGGTGGGTTGCAGATTGTCTTTAGGTAGTTTAAAGGTTCAGTGACATTTTACATTGGGTAAGTGAATGAGTGAAGAAGTGAATGAAGAATGCACAAAGAAAGGAGAGCTTTAATGAATTTAGCCCACAGAATGTCAATCAAAACTAGGTACAGGGCTTCCCTGGTGGCGCAGTGGTTGAGAGTCCACCTGCCGGTGCAGGGGACACGGGTTCGTGCCCCGGTCCGGGAAGATACCACATGCTGCGGAGCGGCTGGGCCCGTGAGCCATGGCCGCTGAGCCTGTGCTCCACAACGGGAGAGGCCACAACAGTGAGAGGCCCACGTACCGCAAAAAAAAAAAAAAAAAAAAAAATCTAGGTACAGAATGATATATGTTTATAAATTTTCATAGTAAAAATAGAATAATATCCTATAGATCATTACTGTTTTATTCCATTATATTAACTCCAGATTAAAAAGGATTATGTTACAACAGGGCTTATTGTCATTCAATGATGTGGCTGTGGATTTCACCTGGGAAGAGTGGCAGCTGCTAGACCTTGTTCAGAAGAACCTCTACCGGGATGTGATGTTGGAAAATTATAGCAACCTAATGTCATTGGGTAAAGACAACTTTCCTAAATATCTCAGCGTAAGCCCATTTATTGCCTGTCTTTTTTCCATTGCTACAATTTATGCATACTCTGATATCGTCAATGATTTTGGACTTGGACTAGTATAGGTAGGTAACAGAGCTTATTTTATTTAATATCATACAGTGACTGTACTTAATTTCATTTTCCAAGTAAAAAGTTTCAATTTTGCTAAACTATACATTCCCTGAAACAGAACTTTTCCTCACAGGACCCAATACTGCTCAGATTCTCTGTGATTACCCCCCTTGTCAGGTTATCACGTTACGAAGCCAGAACCAGTGATGCACTTGGAGAAAGGAGAAGAAAAAGAAAAAGCAGTAGTAGAGAGGGAATTCCCAAGTCAGTGTGGCCCAGGTGAGTGAAACCAATGCAGTGGGAGTTCGTGGAAGCAAAGTAACAGTTGGTCATTGTTGGCTTGGGAACTTTGTTATTTTAATATATTTTTTAATTGAAGTATATTTAATTTACAATGTTATGTTAGTTTCAGATGTACAGCAGAGTGATTCAGTTATATGTATATATATACTTTTTCAGATTCTTTTCCATTATAGGTTATTACAAGATATTGAATATAGATCCCTGTGCTATACAGTAGGTCCTTGTTGTTTGTGTATTTTATATATAGTAGTATGTATCTGTTAATCCCAAACTCCTAATTTATCCCTCCCCCCATTTTAATATTTTTTTCTTATAGTCTCTGAACCTTTAGAAGTGACTCTGAATGAAAAGAAGTCTTCAGTATGAATGTTGCCTGCTTCTCTTACTACCCTTCCATATATGACTCTCTTTTGCTAGCCACCTAGGAGGAGACTTACCTCCTTGTATCTACCCTGGGTCAGATCTTTGCCTAGTTCATTTGGTCTCTCCTTTTTTGTTTAGTTGTTCTTTTACCATAGCTCATTAGACACAACCAAACTCTTTTACCTTTTATCCATATTCATATACCTCTTCTATTTTGCTTTCAAATATTCATAGATTTGTTCCAATGTTTGATGACACCCATGTCCTTCAGTTCATTACTTATTACTGTTTCTTTTATTGGGTGCCTCAGACTTACGTTGTGCACCTGCTGTATCACTTTCTCCATCTCTTTGGATATTGACTTGAGATTCATCCCTCTCCATTTCATGATAATGGTAGTATTCATTGATTTTTTTTTCTAGAAGTAATGTGGCAAGTTTATGATTGGCATTGGGAAGATAACGGGAAGGGTGGACCTGTGGAGAGAGATCATGAAAACAATGCATTGGGAAAAATATTTCCTTTGAGCAAAAACTTTGTTTCATTTACAGAAAGACCCCATAAATGTGTCTCAAGAGGAATAAGTTTGAAACAAAATTCAGACCCAAGTTTTCAGAGTAAAAGCTATGCAGAAATGAACTCTGATGAGTTAAATGGTTATGGGAAGTCATTTTTCTGTACTCTACATGAAACCTCCCACCCTCGAGCCCAGTACTATGAACATAATTTATGTGTGAGGTCTTTCAGCACAGTAACAAATCTTAAAAGACATCACAGAATTCACACAGAAGGGAAACCTTACGAATGCAATGAATGTCCCAGATCCTTCAGGTATAAGTCAAAGCTCATAATACACCAGAGAACCCATACGGGAGAGAAGCCATACAAATGCAGTGAATGTCAGAAAGGTTTCAGTACAAAATGTCATCTCACTCTGCACCAGAGAACTCATACAGGAGAGAAACCGTATGAATGTATCGAGTGTCAGAAATCCTTTAGAACAAAATATCATCTCATTCAACACCATAGGACTCATACAGGAGAGAAACCCTATGACTGCAAAGAATGTGGAAAAGCTTACAGGGAAAAGACGAAGCTCAGATTACATTACAGAACACATACAGGAGAGAAACCTTTTGAGTGTAGTGATTGTGGGAAAGGTTTTATGCAAAAGTCAAACCTGATTATCCATCAAAGAATCCATACAGGAGAGAAACCCTATGGATGTAAAGAATGTGGAAAGGCCTTCTGTAGTAAGTCTCAGCTTGCTGTTCACCAGCGAAATCATACAGGAGAAAAATCCTTTGAATGCAGGGAATGTGGGAAAGCCTTCAATAAAAACTTGCACCTCATAACACATCAGAAAATTCATATCAGAGAGAAACATTATGAATGCAGTGAATGTGGAAAAGCTTTTGTACACACGTCACAGCTCATTCTACATCAGAGAAATCATACAGCAAGAACACCTTATGAATGCAAGGGATGCGGGAAAGCCTTTAATAAAAAGTCACACTTCATAACCCATCAGAGAATTCATACGGGAGAGAAACCTTATGAATGCAGTGAATGTGGGAAGGCTTTTATAGACAAGTCACAGCTTATTGTTCATAGAAGAACTCATACGGGAGAGAAACCTTATGAATGCAAGGAATGTGGGAAAGCCTTTAATAAAAAGTCATCCCTCATAACACATCAGAGAATTCATACGGGAGAGAAACCTTATGAATGCAGTGAATGTGGAAAAGCTTTTATAGACAAGTCGCATCTCATTGTCCATCAGAGAACTCATACAGGAGAGAGACCCTATGAATGCAGTGAATGTGGAAAAGCTTTCATACGAAAGGCAATGCTCATTGTCCATCAGAGGACACATACAGGAGAGAAACCCTTTGTATGCCTTGAATGCCAGAAAGCCTTTAGCAGTATGGCAATGCTCAGTAGACATCAGTTGATTCATACAGGAGAGAAACCCCATGGATGCAGTGAATGTGGGAAGGCTTTCCGCCAAAAAAGCCATCTTATTATCCATCAACGATGCCATACTGGAGAGAAACCCTATGGATGCATTCCATGCGGTCAAATCTTCAACCAGAAGTCACAGCTCATTAGACATCAGAGACATCACACAGGAGAGAAACCATATCAGTGCACTCAATGTGGGAAAGACTTTTTTGAGAAATCATACCTCAGTGTCCATCAGAGAAGTCATGCAGGGCAGAAACCTTATCAATGTGGTGAGTGTGGGAAAACTTACTCTGTCAAGTTCTTTCTCACTTCACATGAAATTCATACATGAAAACAATCCCAGAAACACAGCACTGGGAAGACTTTAGTGAGATGCCAGTTCTCCCTGAATATAAGAAAATTCACACGAGAGTCACCCTATGAATGCAGGGAAAGTTAAGGTACTTTTCCATTAATTTTGGCCTTTGTAAGTTTCAAAACTTACCCAGAAGAGAAATCTTTTAAATGCAGTGAATATAGGAAAATTATCTACTACCAATGTAGCCTCATATTTCATGAGAAAAAAGGCAGTATGGATGAAAAGTTGAAATCTCTTCTTGAGAAGAGATCCCATTATACATCACACAAAATGAAACCGTTGGGTACAACAAATATTTTTGATAGGCTATCATAAAGTAGTTAGTTTTCACTGTGGAAAAAAATCTCACAAATATTGTGAATTCTTGAATAGCTTCCAAACAAGTGAGTTTTCATACCAAGGAATACAGATGGCTGAAGACTTGTGATAAGGGATGCCTCTGGCATGAAGTCCAAACTTATCATGCATCAGATAATATTTTTTTAAGGAGAATTAGTAGAGTGTAATGGTGGGAAAGTTTATTTACATATAAACAACTTTATAATAAAAATTTTGATCATCGCAATACCATGTATTTATAGAAAAATGTAACACAAAGTAGTCAGTTAGGAAGAGCAGATAACTTTAGCATGCCAAAGGACACTTTGTTTCATGTTTGAATATATTGTATAGTCAAAGAAGTCAATTAAGAAAGGTCCCAGATGTATGTATTTGCTTTGTGTCTGAGTATTTTTGTAGAACATGTATATGATGATTTTCAAATTTCATAAGGTAATGAAAGTTGTGTACCACGAAATTCTTGTTCCAGTTTGTATGTCTAATATCTACCAAAAATGCCAACATAGTGAAATATATAAATCACAAGGGAAATAATTCAGCTTAACATTAAACCATACTATAACACCATTTACACCTTTTTGGTTTTTGTTTTACTGTTACTGGTATTGTAAATGAATCTGGTACTTTTCAGCCCTTAGGAATGATACATTTTTTTAAAACAAATTATCTTCTGGTTGTCACTCAGAAAACAAAAAACAAAAACCAAAAAAAGCCCCATTACAAATATTGAGGTTTAAGAGTGATAAGTAATCACAACTCTTCTGTCCCCAAATGAGTTCTGAAACACTGGAAGCAGCTGCTATTTTCAAATAAATGAAGATTAAAATGTCACTTGTCTTGGTGGTTGTGCTGAAATGGGGGATGAATATGGCTTAGACTTATAGCCAGACGTGCTTGCCACGGCTTTCCTCCATGAAAACCTAGTTTATTTGTTTCCTAGAGCTGCTGTAACAAAGTATACTATTAACTGAACGGGTTAAAACAGCAGAAATTTACTACCGTCTCAGTTCTGGAGGCCAGAAGTCCAAAGCCAGGGTGTCGTCAGGGCCATGCTCCCTCTGAAACCTGTTGAAGATTCCTTCCTTGCCTCTTCCTAGCTCCTGGTGATTTATGGGCAACTATTGGCTTTCCTTAGTCTGCAGCTGTATAACTCCAACCTCTGTCTTTGTCATCACATGGCATGCTCCCTGTGTGCCTCTGTGTCTCCACATGGCCAACTTCTAAGAACACCAGTTATTGGATTTGGAGCCCACCCTACTCCAGGAGGAGCTCATCTCAACTAAACTCCATCTATAACAACTCAATTTTCTGAGGTACTGGAGGTTAGGACTTCAACATACTTCTTTTCGGTTGGGGGGAGTGGATACACGATTCATCCAAAACTCCTAGTACGATTGACCCTTGATCATTGCAGGGGTTAGGGGCGCTGTCCCCCTATGCAGTTGGGAATCGTTATATAACTTTTCACTCCCCCAAAACTTAACTACCAATAGCTTTCTATTGATTGGAAGCCTTACCAATAACAAACAGTCGATTAACACATATTTTGTATGTTATATGTATTATATACTGTATTCTTACAATGAAGCTAGAGAAAAGAAAATGTTATTAAGAAAGTCATATAAGGGGGAATTCCCTGGCGGTCCAGTGGTTAGGACTCGGTGCTTTCATTGCCGTGGGCCCAGGTTCAGTCCCTGGTCAGGGAACTAAGATCCTGCAAGCCACACAGCACGGCCAAAAAGAAAAGGCATAGGGAAGAGAACATACGTTTAAAGTACTGCGCTGTATTTATCAATACCATAAGTTTACATCATCTGTTTACAAGCTGAATCATCTGTCAGTATCTACATCAATATTATATGACACAAAACACTGTAGATGTTGTATGTATTACTAACAAACACTAAGCATCAAAAGTGAAAAAGTAATGTGAAAAAAACCATTTATTTACAGGTGTAACAACTCATACGTTGATAATGAAGAAGCAGCAATAATACTTTATCGTCTTGGGCACACTCTGTTGTTCAACTGTGTTTTCCCTCACCTGTTATTTATCCTAGTGTTCATACGCACACTTTTTTTTTTTTTTTTTTGGTGGGGCATATATCTAGGAGTGGATTTGTTGGGCCATAGAGTGATTTTTAAGACTTTAAAGTGGAAAATGTAAAAATATGCAAGAATAGAAAGCTTCAAAAATTTTAAACCTTTTGTTGATTTCACTGATTGCCTTTCCTCCCCCCCCAGGAATATTTTTAATCAAATGTCATATAGTATAATTTCCTCCTTAAATACTTTAATATGTATCTGTAACAGATAAGGATTTTAAAAAGACTATAGTCACCATTATACTCGACAAAATAGACAGTATTTCTTGAATATATTCGGGTTCTCCAGTAGTGTGTGTGTGTGTGATTTATTATAAGGTATTGGCTCACATGATTATGGAAGCTGAGAGTTTGGAGGTGGAAAGGGTGAGGAAGACTTCTTTCTGAGAGATTAGTAATTCTGTTAACTGTTCCTGAGAAACTCACCTCATCGAAAGAACAAAATATTGACAGCTTAACTTGCCCACATCTGCCAATTCAAGACCAGAGTAGCCCCAGAGGGCCTTGAACAAGATATTGGGGACAACAGCCTTTCTGTCAAAGTTTATTTTGCTTGAAGAAGACCATTTGTTCTTGGGTGTGGGCTATAAAGATGTTTCTGTGTTTGCGAGATCTACCATTAATTCTTATTCTATTGTAAAGAGAACATTTATTCAACTGCTAATAATCGGAGGAATCTTGTTGCATATTACAATTCCCAGGGAGTTTTGTGAATGTATACATGTTCCTGGGACTTCCTTGGTAGCGCAGTGGTTAAGAATCCGCCTGCCAATGCAGGGGACACGGGTTCGAGCCCTGGTCTGGGAAGATCCCACATGCCGCGGAGCAACTAAGCCCGTGAGCCACAACGACTGAGCCTGTGCTCTAGAGCCTGCGAGCCACAACTACTGAAGCCCGGGCACCAAGAGCTCGTACTCCGCAACAAGAGAAGCCACCGCAATGAGAAGCCCGTGCACCACAGCGAAGAGTAGCCCCCGCTCGCCACAACTAGCGAAAGCCCGCCTACAGCAATGAAGATCCAACACAGCCAAAAATAAATTTAAAAGAAAAATACAGGACTTCCCTGGTGGCGCAGTGGTTAAAAATCCTCCTGCCAATGCAGGGGACACAGGTTCAAGACCTGGTCTGGGAAGATCCCACATGCCGCGGAGCAACTAAGCCTGTGTGCCACAACTACTGGGCCTGCACTCTAAAGCCCGCGAGCCAGAACTATTGAAGCCTGTGCACCTAGAGCCCGTGCTCAGCAACAAGAGAAGCCACCGCAATAAGCCCGCTCACCGCAGCGAAGAGTAGCCCCCCGCTCGCCTCAACTAGAGAAAAAGCCCTCGCGCAGCAACGAAGACCCAACGCAGCCAAAAATAAATAAATTTATTTTAAAAAAACCAAATAGGTTCCTGCATTAAGCACCAGACTTTATTAATCGGATGCCTTGATGCTGCAGTGACCTAACCCATACTTTATTTTATTTTTAATTGTTTAATTTAATTTTTTTTATTGGAGGATAGTTGATTTACAATATTGTGGTCTAACCCATATTTTTAAAAAAATACCTCCCCAAGCGATTCTGTTGGAACAGTATCAGTTGTAGATCCAACATCTGGGAAACAGTTATCTAGATGGTATTTGGAGCTGGGAGGGGCATGAGATGGGAATGTGAGGGGAAAAACACAGTTGAGCAATCCGCAGCGTCCCAAGATTATGAAACATTTACACAGATTTTCTTTTATCTTGTAGCAGTGGTAACTCTTAGGGTGGGATGAAATACAGGAGAGATCTCCAGTCTCTGAAATGTACGTTGTGGAATGAAGGGGACTTCCTGGATTAAAAACAAAAAGGTTCCTTGGATAAAAACAGCAAGGTCCTACTGGGACACACAGGGAACTGTATTCAATATTCTGTGATTAAACCATAAAGGAAAAGGAAAAAAAGTTCCTCATTCAGATGGTCTTAGAAATTCGCTCTAGAAGCTCCCAGGGAAAATAATCTAACTGTCCCAAAAGTCCTCTCCCAATGAGGGTCAGAGAGCTGAGGATGAGGCGGCTCCCACTTCCTTGCTTTCTGTTTTAGGCAGCCGCGAGGTGGAGCTCGATTTCATTAGTTTTTCATTAGCAGTTGGGACAAACTGAACGATACCAAAGCCGGTCATGCCAGGATTGTTTACTGCTGCTGCTTTTTGACCCCTCAGCTCTGTCCTAATTATGTACTGATGCGATACAACCAGTTGCCTCTCATTGCTTAGAATTTACTCGCATCTAGCTGGAAGGATGGCTGCCAAAAGCATTGTTTTAGGCGGATGAATTTCCACTCACTTCTGGCCATGAAGGAGAGGAGTGCGTATCGAGTAGGAAGCTGGAAGTTTCTACCACATCCTACTCATTTGTCTACACAGCATCCCTGTATACTCTTCTCCCCAAACAGAGCTAGCCCTATCCTTCCCAAGGGAGACAGCTCCAAAGTTTTATTTTGGAGTTTTAGACTCAGTCAGGTCTAGAAATATTTGTGGCGAGCAGTCCATAAACTTTAAAAGACTCCTCAGCGACCCAATATACAATAGTGCAATGAGAATGGGCATCCACAATGAAAACTTCCAGTGAAGAACAGAAAACTGGGGTGGTTATAGCAGGCACTATTCTATTGCAACCAAGGCCAATGGGCAGGAATAGTAAGAGTTCTCTGTCCTGGCAGTCAATCTGGAAGCACTCGTTCTCCTATCTAGAGGATGTACACCATCCTTCATGACTCCTGGCTTTGCCCTCTTGTCTTTATTAGTTGTTCCTTATTTTCTGTGGTCACATTTTAGTTGGGCATTGAAGAGTATACATTTCTTGGGAATTAAAAAGCATTCCTAGGAGTCAAGAATGCAAATGAGATGGGTAAACTTCTTTGCATTAAAAATGCAAAACTTAGGGGAAGGGAGAAAAAAGGATGACTGAGTAAAAACAGTGGAGTGGGTGAAGGACTTCTGATAACAAGACTAGCTAATATTCATTTTGAGTTCTGCCTTTTGCCAACTCATCTGGAGTGTGTTATATGAGGAAGGGCAATTTGTGAGTGATTATTTGCAGAAAGCAAGGGAAAGGCTGAGTGCTATTGTAAACTGATTTATTTCAAAACAAAGTCATCAGGCAACAAGGGTACTTTACTTGAAGCTGAGATTTAAAACCAGAGGTGTTCATAAAAAGGTAAAGCACGTGGAAATTTGTATTTTGCTTTTTTAAAACTTTTTATTTTATTATATTTTTATTTTTGGCCGCACCACGCAGCATGTGAGATCTTAGTTCCTGGACCAGGGATCAGACCCACACCCCCTGCAATGCAAGTGCAGAGTCTTAACCACTGGACTGCCAGGGAGGTCCCTGGGAATTTGTAAAAATTGGTTGCCAAGGGGAGGGGTTTGGGGCGGGGGAGGGAAGGATTGGGAGCTTGGGGTTAGCAGATGCAAACTAGTATATATGGAATGGATAAACCACAAGGTCCTACTGTATAGCACAGGGAACTATTCAATATCCTGTGATAGACCAGAATGGAAAAGAATATGAAAAAGAATATATATGTGTATAACTGAGTCACTTTTGTGTACAGCAGAAATTAACACAACATTGTAAATCAACTATACTTTAATAAAAAAGTAAAATAAAATAAATGTGGTTTTGATGATATTATTCAGACATTATTTAGACTAACCTAGTACTAACCTAACCCATCTCCAGAATGCTTGTAAAGTAAACCATAAATGCTGTCTTGGTTTAAGCCATTGTTAGGTGTAATTGTAAATTGCAAATTACTGATAATTGAAAGCACCCTAATTGATACAAGACCTTGGGAATAATGTTTTTAGGAGGACTGTCCTTACCTCTGTCTCTATTTTCCCATATTCCCCCATATCACCGTGATACCCTTGGATGATACTTTCTTAAAATTTCAGAAAGACTGCCATGTCTTTAGTCTAGAAGCCTACTAATGAGCTTCCACAGGAGCAGGGGATTATGGCATTAATCTTGGTAGTGGTGAGTGCATGGGGACTGTTCTGTCTCGTCCCACTGTCAGCTTCTCTGCCTCCCACCTGTGAGAGCACTCTGTGTTTCTGGTTCTTGTCTCTCTCATCTTCATCTCTGCCTTTCATTATTATCTCTGATGCTTCTCACCTCAGTCCTTGCCTCTCTCTTTATCCCAATTCCTTGAGAGAGAAGGGACCTGGCTACCCAGATTCTTTGACTCTTGATGTTGAGAGGGCTGAATTCTGCATCCCACAGAGGATGGAGCTTGAGAAAAAGAGTCAGGTGTTTGAGTCTCTAAAAGGACCCAGTCTACTCCCCAAATGCTCTTAAAACAAGTACTGTATTGGTGTATTCTCGGGCCCATTGAGAAGCAGAAAGAGCCCTAGTTTTCTCTTACCCAACTGGTTTCAGTTCCCTTTCCCTGTTCCTTTGGTGTATCATTTTCTTTGGAGGGTGGGGGTTCACCACGCATGGCTTGCAGGATCTTTCCCAACCAGGGATTGATCGAACCCGGGGCCCCTGCTGTGAAAGCACTGAGTCCTAACCATTGGACCAACAGGGAATTCCCTGGTGTATCTTGTATGAAGACCTTTAGAACCAGAGTCACTCTCCTCAGGAGACCAGGGCTTAGAACTGTCCACAGCAAGGACCACAGTTGGTGTAAAGTCCAGGTGAAAAAACATATCCCTGGGGGCTGTGGAGCTAGACAAGGGCACGCTCAGTAGAATGGTGGGAACAAAAGACTCTTTGGAGAGAGTCACAGACAACTATGAGGTGAAGAAATGAATACTGCAAACATACACAACTCTTTTGGGATGTTTGGCTGTGGAGAAGGAGAGCCAAGGAACTGGTTGGAAACTAAGGAAGAATGTGGAGTGGAAGGGTAAACTTAAAAAGAAAAAAAAAAAAGAGGTTCTAGACCTTATTGGGTGCTGTTGGGAATGATGGAAGGGAAGGGAAAGATTTGATGCTGCAGGAGAGAGAGCAGATAAGTGAGGGAGGGAAGTTCTTGAGAAAATGAGATGAGTGGGATTCAGAGGACAAGTAGGACAGGTCTTGGGCAGGGATACTTGTTTTCAGATCGCGGAGGTGAGAACAGAGAACAGTGGTGCAGTGGTGCAGTGGTGCAGGTGCATGTGCATCTTGTTTCTCCATTCAACCACTGATGGACCTTTGGTTGTTTCCACCTTCTGGCTATTGTAAGGAGTGATACTATGAACATCTGTGCACACGTTTTCGTTGGAGTGCCTGTTTTTTCTACGCACCGTTTGCCCAGTATGTCCTCTTGGAGGACAAGAAATTTATCTTCTTCAGCTAAGTAATCTGCCTGGGAGGTGTCTTGCCTATTAGCAATTGTGGGAGCTTCTGTGAAACTGTAATGACAGTAAGGAATATATATTTGGTCCTCATCCCTGTTCCTGGCACAGAGCTCCCTAAGCCCTTGGAATTCCCCGTGAGGAGAGCAATAAAGGTGCCTTTTTGTTATGTTAATGAGGAGGCTTCTGAAGATCACCTAAGGATGGGGGGATGGTCACCAGAGGAACCAACCTTATGAGTAGAGGGTTGGAACTTTCAGCCCCACCCCTGGACCTATGAGTGGCTGGAGAATGAGTTCCATCAATCCCGATCAATGGCCAATGATTTAAGGCCAATGATTTAATCAATCTTGCCTATGTAATGAAGCCTCCATAAAAACTCAAAAGGACGGGGTTTGGAGAGCTTCCAGGTTGGGGAAAACCCAGAAGGCTTCCACGTGCCACCATGGCGAGCCCTAAACTCCACGGGTACTGTTAAAAAGGAGACAGTTGGGGCTTCCTTGGTGGCAGAGTGGTTAAGAATCTGCTTGCCAGTGCAGGGGACACGGGTTCGAGCCCTGGTCGGGGAAGATCCCACATGCCACGGAGCAACTAAGCACGTGTGCCACAACTACTGAGCCTGTGTGCCACAACTACTGAAGCCCGTGAGCCTAGAGCCTGTGCTCCACAAGAGAAGCCACTGCAATGAGAAGCCCACGCACCCCAACGAAGAGTAACCCCTGCTCGCCGCAAGAAAGCCCGCGTACAGCAACGAAGACCCAACACAGCCAAAATAAATAAATAAATTTAGTAAAGAAAAAAAAAGGAGACAGCTGGCCCCAAATGGAGTCACCTGTGCCAGCAAACCAAGACTTAATACCTAACCTAACTGCAGTTTCAACCCTCCCCTCCCCCTCCCCCACCCCCCTTCCCACAGAAATGTGACCTTTAACCAGCCAACCTGGAATTTCCTGCCTAGTACCAGGAGGTAATCCACTGATAGACCCCTTTCTTTCCCCTTGTGGGGGTTGACCTTGCCTGAAACAATGCATTCGCTGTTAATAATCCCCACCTTCCACCCTTACCTCTACCTTTACAAACCTTTCCTTTTCTTCAGCTCAATGAAGTTCCTTCCCCATTTGCTCCATGGGATGCTGCCTGGTTCATGAATTGTTCAATAAAGCCAATTTGATCTTTAAATTACTCAGTTGAATTTTTGTTGTTTAACAGTACGGAAGATCCTTTGTTCAGGACCTCGCCCTATGTGTCTCTCGCTGTTGATTCATAGCCTTTAATATCCTTTGTAATAACCCAGTAATGCAGTGAGTAAATGGGTTTCCTGAGTTCTGTGAGCCACTCTAGCAAATTAATCACACCCAAAAAGGGGATGTCACAGGAACCTCTGATGGTCAGTCAGAAGCCCAGATGACAACCTGGACTTGTGATTGGCATCTGAGTTGGAGGAGAGAGCAGTCTTGTGAGACTGAGCCCTTAACCTGTGGGATCTGATGTGATCTCTGGGTAGAGTGTCAGAATTGAATTGCAGTGATGCCCAAAACTTGGCCTCTGTGCACGGGTGCCGAATTGAATCTTGGAGACAAAGTTTTGGGTGAAGTAGAAAAGGATAGCTTGGGACTTCCTTGGTGGTGCAGTGGTTAAGACTCTGCACTTCCAGTGCAGGGGGCACAGGTCTGATCCCTGGTCGGGGAAGTTCTGCATGCTACGGGGTGTGGCCAAAAAAAAAAACAAAACTATTAAAAAAAAAAAAAAAGAACAGCTTTATTGCTTTGCCAGGCAAAGGGGGACACAGTGGGCTTGTGCCCTGAAAAACTGTAGGACCCAACCTGGGGGGATTTGGGGAGGAGTTTTATAGCAATGGTTCAAGGGCAGGGTTGCTGATAAAAATCAGGCCTCCACTCCTTTAATGTGGACTCAGGAACTCAGGGAAGGTCACGGAGGCTGGAGTCTATTCCCTACAAACAAGAAACGGGATACACAGAAAGGCTTCCATGTCCAGGAGCCCCACAGTGTCCTGCTTGGTTTCACTAGGACACCCAGCTGGTGTTGGAGAATTGCTTGCTTTGGGAAGAAATCCATATATTGGAATTAGGATCAGAATCAGACCATCATACCTCCCAAAAGCCCCTTCCCACTTTCTTCCTCGTTGACCAAACTCTTTTTCATGGCAGCCATGCATCCCTCCCAGAGTCTAAATCTCCAGTGGAGGAACTAGATTATACATTTAATTTAATTTTAATCCATTTACATCTAATAGCTGCATGTAGCTAGTGGCCACGGGCTTGGCCAGTGTGACTGAGGGCTGCCCGCTCTCCTCTCCCATCACGTCTGAGCTGATTAAGGCTGTTCTGGGTCCAGTTTGCCTGTGTGTTCTGGCCAGAGAGCTGGCTCACAGGCCCCAGGGAACATGAGGGAATAAGCACCCTCACACTCTCCTGTTTGTCTTCGTATTCCCAGTTTTCTCTCTGCCTTCGACAACTGTGTTTGTGATATAGCCATTAACATTTCCTGATCACCTTTAAAACCTCCAAGAGGGACATCCCTGGTGGTCCAGTGGTTAGGACTCCTAGCTTCCACTGCACGGGGTGCAGGTTTGACCCCTGGTCGGGGAACTAAGGTCCCGCATTCTGTGTGGTGTGACCAAAAAAAAAAAAAAAAAATCAGGGGTCAGCAATTTAAAAAAAAACAAACAAAAACCTCCAAGAGACCTGTATGTCCTCAGCCCAGAAGTGCAGAGGGTCACAGGGCATCAGGAACATGGAGGTAAGTGAACTGGATGTTTAAATTCCAAGGAGGTTCCAGCGCACCCCCAAAAGGCATTAACACAGGCATTGTGACAGCATATCCTTAGCTGTTTGGAAACCAGGAGTGATCCCTCCCAGATCCTGTTACTCAAGCAGCCCCAGATCTACCTCCCCTTCTGGTCCCTCAGCTCTGCTCCTTTGGAAGTCGCTAAAGCTTGGGAAACTTTGCCCAGGTCAGAAAATAATCCATGAGGGGTAAAGAACTGAGAACTTCAGCTCTCAGGTGACTAAGAGGGAGTCCTGGGGACCCAGACTCCCAGCACTGAGGGCTTCCTCTCTTTGAGCCTCTGTCTTCTCACTTGTAAATTGGGTCTATTAACAATCCTTCCTGTGCAAGATTGTCCGCACAACGAAAAGAGACATTGTGTATTCGCACCACGAAATGCTCCTCCATGGGAATGCACAACTGTGGCTGAATCTCATGGACATAACATAGAGGGAAAGAAGCCAGGCGCAAAAGATTCCATCTACATGACGTGGAGTGAGGATGCTGTTTTATCCCCGAGTGTGTGTGTAGGATGTCTGGAAGAGGGCAGTGGGGACATTCTGCTTCTTGATCTGGGTGCTTGTTATTCAGGTGTCTTAACATTGTGAATATTGGTTGGTGGGACATTTATGATATGTGCAATGGTTTGGGTGTATATTACATTCCAGTGAAAATTTTACTGAGAGAGAAAAAGGAGGGAAGGATAGAGAGAGGTGAGCGATGGAGAGACAAGAGAAGGAGGGAGGGAGAGGAGATGGAGGGAAGGAGAAAGGAAGAGAGAGAAAAAAAGGAAGGAGCGATCAGAGGGATGGAGAAACAAGGAAGGCAGGAAGGAACACTTTCCTGGAACAGCGAAGGTAAAGAAAGGGTGCGTCTTAGAATCTTCTGTAGCTGAATGGATGATGTGGGGTGAGCTGATACAGGGTTCAGTAGAGTCAGTGGAAATCATTTCTTATCCTCCCCCACCACCCCCGTCCGCACATCTGGAGGCTGGGAGAAACAGCAGCACCACAGACAGAAATAGCCTGGTTCCAAGCATAGTCGTCAGTGACCTGAAGCAGCTGGACAGTGCCGGAGCCAGAGAGGCCGCCATTGACAAGTGCCCTCTGTGGTCAATACTATTTCCGTGGGCTGGAGCTGGCCTCGGTCTCCCAAGCCTCAGAGTAGCCAGGGCCCATGATTCCTGGGACCCTGACATGATGGAGGCCCCACGTCTGTCCCACCCAACCCCAACCCGTATATCAGAGGGTGTTGAGACGGCTCGTGCTAGCTCACAGAAATCTGTTAACATTTCAGGATTTTTTTGTTTATTGAAGGATAGTTGATTATAATACTTGCCTCAAATGGTTTTCAAGGGAGTTAATTAAGAGTAGGCGTGAAATAGGAGCCTGGGGGTGGGGGGGAATGTCACTTCAGGACCATTGGGAGATTTTTTTTTTTTGGCCGTGCCATATGGGGCTTGTGGGATCTCAGTTCCCTGACCAGGGATTGAACCCAGGCCAAGGCAGTGAAAGCTGGAATCCTAACCATTAGGTCACCAGGGAACCCTGGGGGGCATATGTTTAAGTCATTTGCGGGGTCCTGAGCTCACTGAGTCAGAATATATGGGAGTGGGACCCAGAAATCTCTATTTTTAGCAAATGCACACAGCTGATTCGGATGCACTGGTGCCCCCAGACCCTTTCGCAGGAGGCTTGGATAGGTGATAAGAGCAGATGGTGGAGGAGGTTTCTGGCTGTGTGCCCTTGGGCACCTTCCCTCAATGGGTCTGGTCCCCAGGTCAGAGCTGAGGTCGAAGGTCAAGGATCCCCCTGTTGCCGCCTGAGTCAGTCATACAGACCCACAGCTGCTGCTGGTTCAGGAACAGCTAAAACTCACCTCAAATTCCAGTGTGCTGGGCAGACCCTCTCGCTTAACCTGAAGGGCTACACTGTGAGGGACAACTTGAGATGTTCCCATTTTACAGATGAGGAAACAGAGGCTCAGGGGAATCAATAACACGCAAGTAACCGGCTCCTACCTGGGGGACCCAGCCCATCCCTCCATCCCCCCATCATCCTCTCCTCCATCTTCTGACTCAGACTGTTGTGTTTCTCCCACAAGAGGCTATTCAGGCCCTGGTCTGTTGTGGAGGCGGACCCAGGACTCAACGTGGACAACGGGAACTTTGGGAAGGGAGCCGGGAGTAGGGGTACAGAGTGAAAGCCATATATGCAAGAGTAACATGGGCCTCGAAAATTTTTCTGTCAGAGCTCTGAAGGTGATGGACCCGAGGGTCCAGGGCCCAGGCATCTTCTACAACACACAGGGGTACAGGTGCCCAGCCCCTCCCCCCTGAGACCCAGGGGTCCAGCTCCCAGCCTCCTCTTTCCCCAGTGACCTACTTACCTGGCTCTGCTGACTCCATGCTGTATCACTCTGGCCAGGAAACAGCTCTTCCCAGGCCTCAGTTTCCCTCTTTGGAAAATGAGACTCCTCTCTTGCTTCCCTGGCAGAAGATAGAGCTGCTGAAAAGGAAGTCCTTCTCTGGCTCTTTCTGTCTCTGTTCCCCTCTGGGGAGAAGGGTAGGAGCAGAGAGGAAGCGGGGTGGCGGTGTCTTCAGCTGGAGGGATGCGGTCACAGCCAGACAGGGCTGTCCCTCTCCTCCTGGCCTTGAAGGTCCCCCAGCTTCTTCCCAGAGGCAGGTGGATGTACAGTCATCACCTCCCTCCCTCCCACCCAGGATTTCGGCAGAACATGGGTGTTTGGGAGGAATGGCCCTGTGTAGCCAGCTGCAGCCTGTGCAGGGCTCTGCCAAGAGTGCTGGGACACAAGCCCTGGAATTCCTGGAAGTCCAGAGGCAATCTGCTTCCAGATTTGGGATCTTTGCTCTTCCTGGGAAGCCTTACCTAGGCTCCCACGTCCCTGGGAACTCCCCACCCTATCCCTCTCAGCTGCTGGGTAGTCAGTGGGGGAGGGCGGTAGAATCCCAGCTCTGGTCTTTCTCCCTCCCCCCTCTTCCCATCCTCCCCTCTCTCTCCCTCCCCCTTCCTCCTTCTTTCCCTCCTTCCCTCCCCTCCCCCCTTTTTCCTCCTCTTCTTCCTCTTTCCTGTCTCCATCGACCATTCTGACTCTCCATCCCAATCTCACTCATTCATTCACCACGTATCTATTGAGCACCTACTGTGTACCAGGCACGGGTCCAGACCCCAAGGAAACAGAGTCACCAACAGCACAGGCAAAGGCTGCTGCCTGTGTGGAGCTTGCATTCTAACAAGGGAGACACATATTATACAAAGAGAATCAACGGGCAAGTATACTTTATGTAGGAAGGTGACAAATGTTGTGGGGAAAAAACAATTAGAGGGTAGAGAGGGTCAGGAGTCCCAGGGTGGGGCTGGTTTCCATATTAAGCAGGGTGGTCAGGTAAGCCAGCCTCCCTCTTTCCTCCCCCCCTCCCTCCCATCTTCCCTCCTCCCCTTCCCCCCTCCCCCTTCTCCCTCCTCCCTCCCCCCTCCCCCCTCCCTTCTCCCCACCTCCTCCCCCTCTTCCTTTCTCCTCTGACTCTCAGTGTCTAGATTCTCCCAAAGCACTTCCCTCCCCCTCAGGACACCTTGCAGAGAAATCATACCCCTGGACTCAGGCATTTAACAGAACACAGACTTCTTCAAGTTGCTTCCCTAGAACCCTCACCCTCCCTAGCTCCAAAAGGAGGCAAAGGTAGTCAGAAGTAGCTCAGACGAAAGGCTCAGTGGGTCTGCCCCCCACATCTGCTGCCCACCTCCCTGTCTCCTCCATCCTCAGGGTTTCCTCTCCAGCCTTTGTTCTCCCTCACTCTGCGGGTCCCCGAGCACTCCGCCGGTCCCACCGCTGCTGCCTGCATCCAAGCTCACACTCTGCTCTCTTTCTCCCAAAGAAGACCCTGGTATGAACCCGACGCCCACACACCCTAGCCAAAAGCTCCTAGTCTCTCCACTCTGTGGGTCCCTCACAGGCACCCAGAGCTGACCCTGTCTCTCCCCTGCTCCCAGACCTCCCATGGCTCCCCAGCACCCAGGACAAAGTCCCAGCCGCTGAATCTGGCATTCAAAACCTGCGTGGGGTGGACCCTGCTATGCACCCACCCCTGTACGTCACCCTTTCAGCCTCCACAACATCAACTCCCAGGTACTTTCCGGACTGTCTAGGATATTCCTTGTCTTGGATGCCCTTCATGTTCCACCTTTCAACCCCCAGCCCCACCCCCACCGTCCTTACCCTGACTAACTTCTCAACATTCAGGGCTCACCTCCTCCAGGATATCACCTTCTCCAGGAAGCCCTCCCTGACTCTCCTGCTGGGTTCATGCGTCCTTGTCCTCGAACTGGTCTGTGATCCTCTGTTTACACAGCTGTCTCCTCCACCAGACTGGCATCTCCTCAAGGGCAGGGCCCGGGTCTGAGTCATTTCTGTGTGCCCAGCATCGCCCAGCTGAGAGCTTGGCCCACGAGGGGCACAGGAGATGTCCCTATAGGGAACAAATGTTCCTTCCCTTGCCTTTTCTCCATTTCGGCCTTATTATCTCCCCACTTTCGCTCTTTGGTACTGTGTTCTGTAAACCACAGCCTGAGGTTTTGCGATGTTGATGGAAGTCTTGGGACGGCCACTGTGGACCCAGGGTAGGGACCTGAGATCAGCCACCACTGGAGTGGAGGATTCTGGGAGAGATGGCTGTTAGTGAGGGGAGCAGGAGGTGGTCCCGCCGCTACCAGTCCCTGCCTCCTGTGGGAGTGCCCACTTGGTATGTCCTTGACTTTCAGCTCTTGTCGTGGCTGCTTCCAGCCTTGGTCATCTCTCCCTGCAAGGAATTCTGGGAGAATGGACTTCTGGGTCTGAGGGAGGAGAGGTTAGGTTTTTGAACTCCTGGTCTGAGGGGGGAGGGGCTGGGGGCCTGGATCCTGGGTCTGAGGGAGGAGGGGCTGGGGGCCTGGATCCTGGGTCTGAGGGAGGAGGGGAAGGGGTCTGGACCCCTGGGTCTGAGGGAGGAGGGGATGGGGGTCTGGATCCTGGGTCTGAGGGGGGAGGGGCTGGGGGCCTGGGTCTTGGGTCTGAGGGAGGAGGGGCTGGGGGCCTGGACCCCTGGGTCTGAGGGAGGAAAGGCTGGGGGCTTGGACTCCTGGATCCTGGTGGAAGAAACTATTGGGGTTTAAAGTCCTGGTTCCTCCTCCCTCATCCACACTCCGGTTTTGGAAACATTTGGTTTTATACAGCTGCTCCACCCGGGCAGGGCGGGGTGGGGGACTGGGCAGCCAACTGCCCGGCTTCTGAGTGGAGCTCGGGCTGCCACCACCCCCCCATCCTGGGTTAGAGGAATCACCCTCCCCTCCTACTCTGGGCTGGGCTCCCACTGGAGGACCCATCATCCTGACATAGCCAGACACCAGGCGGTGGCCTAGCCTCCCGGCAACGGCGTCAGAGACTCAGAAATGGCCGGCCCTGCCCTGGCGAGGTGGGCGGGGTGCCCCTGACTGGGGCCCTGAACTAGCCTTCTTCTCCCTGACAGCCAGGTTCAGGCAGAGACCCAACCTGGTGTGGGCGCAGCACACCCTGCCTGTCCTGGGAAACCCAGGGAGTGAGGACTTGGCATCTTGCAGGGGAAAAGCTCCAGAACAGGCTGGAAGAGATAAAGCAGCAGGGAGACATGAGGACTTAGAGACAGAAAAACAGAGAGAAACAGTATGAGAGGGAGAGAGAGTCAGAGAGAGAGAAACACACACAGAGATAGAGCATCAGAGATACACTGAGATGCAGAGAGATGGAGGTAGGAGAGAGATTGAGAGAGAGACAGACAGACAGGTGCAGAGAAAGGAGAATCAGGCAGCCACTGAGAGATCAGGGAGAAACAGAGAAACAGAACATGGGAGACAGGGAAAAATAAAAAGCTAAGGATACAGATAGAAACAGAAAGAAGGAGATAGAAGTATACAAAGAGAGACACAGGCAGAGAAACACAGAGGAAGGAAGAGAGAAAAGAGAGAAAAAGGATGAAAAAGTCAGAGAGAGAAAGAAAGAGGGACACAGAACAAGAAAGTGAGGAGATGGAGAGTCAGAAATTTAGAGACAGACACAAACCCAGAAGGAAGCAGGTAGAAATGGAAGCCAAGGAGAGAGACTGGAACACAGAAAGAAAGAACCAGACAGGGAGATGGACAGAGAAACGAAGCCAGGGAGACAGAGACAAAATGATAGACTCAGAGAAAGACAGAGACAAAGAGAGAGGAGATGGTCAGGTACAGAAATACATAATCAGAGTCACAGACACAGGGAGAGAGACAGACGTCATCAGTTCATACTAAGAGGAGCAGAGAGAAAAAACTAGATACAGAGATTTTTTTTTCTTTAAATCATGAAAAGAAGGGCATGGAAACAATGACATTTATCACTGAGTCTTCTAGTCCTGAGGAGCTGGGGACTCGGACACCCCAGCACCCCTGTCTCTTTGGTCTCTGAGCAAGGCCACTTCTTTTGCTCTGACTCAGTTTCCCAGGCTCCCTGGGGGCAGCTGACCAACAACTCTGAGTTTACCCTGGAGGCTCTGAGGAGACAAATCCCAATGTCCCAGACCCTGGCACCTATGCACGCGCTTGTGCCACGGGCGCGCGCACGCGCGCGCACACACACACACAAGCACACGCACGTGGGCCCGAATCAATTAGGCACTGAACGTTCAGACGTTCACTCACAGCTCCAGTTCCAGACAGAAGGCCTCCCAGGCCAGCGCACACACAGTCACACCCGCAAGCACTCACGTGTATGCATTTGATTGCATCTGCCAGTGGCCGCCACCAGTCCCCGGGGAACCCAATCCCAGACGGATTCTGAGGATCCGACGGGAGGGGCAGTGTGTGCAGAGACTGAGGTGGAGGAGAAGGGGGGAGGCGAGGAGGTCTGGGAGAGGGGGAAAGAGACAGCCACGCGGGAGAGAGGAGGAAAGAGAGGTCGTGAGAGTAAGAGGGAGGTGGGGAGAAAGAAAGTGATGGAGAGAAATCCAGAAGTGGAGGGAGAGACGAGAGCAGAGAGAGAGGAGAAGAAATCGAGGGGAGAGACGGGGAAAGGAGGGGGTGCGATGGGGGGGCTCAGCGGGAGAGAGAAGGGCGGCGAGGATGGGGGCGCTGGGAAGGGAGGCCTGGCGCGGCGCGGGTGGCAGCGGGAAGCGGGTGGGGCTGCCTGACTCTCCGCCGTGACCTCAGGGCCCCTGGCCCAGCTCAGCCCTGACGTCAGCCCCTCCTCCCGCCCCCGCCCGCGCTTCTCTTCAAATCACCCCCCAGCTCTCGGGCAGCAGAGAGACTCGGGGAGCAGCCATCAGGAGAGGAGAGAGGCCCGTCGGACCCACAGCGATGAGACAGGTGTGTGTGTGAGTGCGTGTGTGTGTGACTGCGGCTGTGCGGGGAACCGCCAGTGCTGGGGAGCTCGCGTGTGCTCCTGTGCCGGACAGCGACCCTGTGAGTGTGTGCCATCCCGCCTGTACGCGTGTCAGATGTGGCCTGACGGTGTCGACCTGGCTATGAATCCGTGCACGTCTGTGTACCCAGGAAAGGGAGAGGAGAGCTGTCTTTGCTTGACACGGGGCTCTGGGTTTTACTTTCAGGTGTTCAGTAAACATGAAGTTGAGCCAAATGAAGTCGCCAATCTCCGGTCTCTTTTGACTGGTGAAAATAGCAATTTCATATGGTTCAGTCTCAACGGTTACTATTTTTTTCTGAAATTTGCATCTGCCCCATTGCTCCAGACCCACAGGTGGGTGTCTGTGTGTTGGTTGCCGCCTGGGCATCTCTTCCTGGTGTTTTTCCTTCCTGCTGAAGGGCGTGTGTCCTGGAGTTCACCTGTGTGGCTGTCAGTGGTGGTGGAGGGGGGCTGATGTCGGTTAGTTTCAGGATCACTAAATTCTAAGGGCAGGTGTCTGGAGTCATCTTTCAGAACATAAGTGTTTTCCTATGGGGGCACGCTCTGTGTGTCTCTCATCATGTGTGAGTATACGTGTGGAGTTGTGCGTCCATAGCCGACACGTGTTATCATGACTGTTGTTGGGTTTAGAACCCTCCAGGTACCCAGCCATCTCGCTGATCCCCAGCATGAATTGGGCCACCCCCAGAAACTCAGGCAGAGACAGAGAAGGAGGATTCCAGAAGAAATAATACTTGCTAATACTGACCGGTTACTAGAACCAGGCTAAAAGCTGTACCTTAGCTCCGCCCTAGAGAGAAACATAATATAAGCCACATACATAATTTAAAATTTTCTAGTAACCACACTAAAAAGAGAAAAAGAAACAGGTGCAATTAATTTTAATAATAACATTTTCTTTAACCCAAGCTATCAGGAGTCGGCAAACTTTTTCAGTACCAGGCCAGACAGTCAATATTTGGGGTTTTGAGGGCCATACCATTGAGTATTGTAACTACTCCACTTTGGCATAGTGAGAAATCAAGCTGTGTACAATATGTAATCAGACGAGCGTGGTGTGCCAATAATACGATGTAAGGACGCTGACATTTGAATTTCATATAATTCTCTTTATTTCTTTATTTTCATTGAAGTATAGTTGATTGACCATGTCCTCTTAGTTTCAGGTGTACAGCAGTGTAATTCAGTTATATATATGTATATTTTTTTACAGATTCTTTTCCCATATAAGTTATTACAAAATATTGGGTATACTTCCCTGTGCTATACAGTAGGTCCTTGTTGTTTATTTTACACATAATAGTGTGTATATTCATAAAATCTTCGTGTGCCACAAAGTATTTTTCTTCTTTTCACTTTTTTCAACCTTCTAAAAACATAAAAACGAATCTTAGCTTGCGGGGCCGTAGTGAAAAAGGAGGCCATAGTATGCCGACCCTCACTATATATCAAAAATATTATCATTTCAGTATGTAATCAATGCAAAAATATGAATGGGATACTTTACTTTCTTTTTTTCCCCACGTTCAGGCTTCATAATCCAGATGTGTGGCCCATCTCATGAAGATGCTATATTTTCACTGGAGATACTTGATCTGTATTTTTAGATTTTGTAAAATTTAGTTGAAAAAGAAGCTTCACAGACCCTACTTGTTCCAAACAGGCATAAAAGCTTTCCAATAACTGAATTAAGGATCATTATCTAAATTTAAACACTTAAATCGAATAAAATTAAAAATTCAGTTCCTCAGTGGTACGGGTTACATTTCAAGCGTCCTGTAGCCACATGTGGCTGGTGGGTCCCTTATTGGACAGTGCAGCTCTATAGCTTAGTGATTCATTTAACTCATCAATCATAAGCCCAAGAGATGGGAACTGGTGACAGAGGAGGCGGTTTAGCATAGAGGACGGTGGAGCCTAGTGACCTTGGACGAGAGAATACACCTCCTGGTGCCTCAGTTTCCTTACTTGTAACAGGAGCAGTGCTTGGCACATGGAAGGGGCTAAACCCCCATTTTACAGATGAGAAAACAGAGGCACCTCCTTCCCTTTGATTCTGAGCTGTACCAGCCACATGTACTGGACACCTGGCCCTGCCAGCCACTCCTCCTGGCTAATCAATCCTCAGTTTTGCCATCTGTATGGTGGCAGCAGGAAACACTATCTGTGCCCCGGGGCGCTCCTGAGGAGTAAAGCCAGTATATAAGGTTGTGGTTTAGTGATTGGATTCTTAGGGTTCAAATCTTGGCTTCTCTGACAGACTTGTGGTTGCCAAGGGGGAGGAGGGAAGGATTGGGAGTTTGGGATTAGCAGATGCACACTATTATATATAGAGTGGATAAACAACAAGGTCTTCCTGTATAGCACAGGGAACTATATTCAATATCCTGTGATAAATTATAATGGAAAAGAATATGAAAAAGAATATATACGTTTAACTGAATCACTGCTGTACAGCAGAAATTAACACAACACTGTAAGTCAACTATACTGCAATAACAATTTTTTAAAATGCAACAAACAAAAAACTTGGCTTCTCTGCTTTCCAGGCAGACCTTGGGCAGGTTGCTGCATCTCTGTGTGACTCAGTTGCCTCATCTGTAAAATGGGGATGGTAATCATAGTACCTACCTTATAGGGCTGTTGCGAGGACTCAAATAAGTTAGTTCCTATAAAAGGTTTAGAGCACTGCCTGGCGCATATCACATTGCATTCTCTTCTTTTAGATGTATATTAGTATTACTAGTATTATCTTAACACTGAGAAACCTTTATGAGATGAACCATTATTTTCTGTGCCACTAAGAAGGAGGCGGGAAACCTTTGTTACTTAAACTGTGACACTCCACTGAGTGTAATCTTCGTGGATTTAAAAGCTGTTAAAAATGTGAAAAAAATGTATTAGAATCAATAGAAGCAGGCATTCAGCCTCGATAACTGTTTGCCACATTTATTTTCGTTAATGAAAATAACTTTGCAGTACCCAGGGGATTTTCTTTACGAAAAGGGTATGTTATCACTGGCCTGGAAACAAAACCCAGGGAGGGGGTTCTTTCCCCTTGGAGGCATTTCAGGACCCTCTTCCCCTTCCTATCCCCTCTCTCCGCTCCCTGGCAGGACGTGCCCAAGCCCAGCCCTGCAGCCCGCCACTGCTCCGGCCTGGCCCGGAGGGTGCTGACCATCGCCTTCGCGCTGCTCATCCTGGGCCTCATGACCTGGGCTTACGCCACCGGCGTGCCGCTGGCCTCGGATCGCTACGGCCTCCTGGCCTTCGGCCTCTATGGGGCCTTCCTCTCGGTGCACCTGGTGGCGCAGAGCCTCTTCGCGTACCTGGAGCACCGGCGGGTGGCGGCGGCGGCGCGGCGGGCGGCGGCGCGGGGCCCTCCGGACGCTGCCACGGCGCGCAGCGTGGCGCTGACCATCTCCGCATACCAGGAGGACCCCGCGTACCTGCGCCAGTGCCTGGTGTCCGCGCGCGCCCTCGTGTACCCGCGTGCGCGGCTGCACATCCTCATGGTGGTGGACGGCAACCGCGCCGAGGACCTCTACATGGTCGACATGTTCCGCGAGGTCTTCGCCGACGAGGACCCCGCCACCTACGTGTGGGACAGCAACTACCACCAGCCGTGGGAACCTGCGGCGGCGGGCGCGGCGGGCGAGGGCGCCTACCGGGAGGTGGAGGCCGAGGATCCCGGGCGGCTGGCGGTGGAGGCGCTGGTGAGGACGCGCAGGTGCGTGTGCGTGGCGCAGCGCTGGGGCGGCAAGCGCGAGGTCATGTACACCGCCTTCAAGGCGCTCGGCGACTCGGTGGACTACGTGCAGGTGAGTGGAAGGCACCCGAGGCACTCGGGTGGAAGGCACGCACCGCATCCGTGGCCCTAACACCCCGAATCCCACTTCCCTCGGATCCTTCATTCAATCTAGAGATTAGAATGAACCTCTTCTTTCCTTCCTTTATTCATTCACCCATTCAGTGGAGAGATTCTTTCCTTCCCTCAATCATTCATACGCCCATTTATCCACCTATCCAATAGGGAGATCACTGATTTATTTTATTCATTCATTTATCCATTCAACGAAGAGATTTCTTCCTTCTTTCTCTCGTGTCTTCATTCATTTATCCATTTGATGCAGAGACTTTCCTTAACTCACTCATTCACTCATCCATCCATTTATCCATCCATTCAACATAAAGATTCATTCATCCATTCTATATAGAATGTCTCCCTCCCTCTTCTCTTTCCTTCTTTCATTGTAGTCCTTTTTTTTCTTCACTCATTCATTCATCTAATCAGCCAATATAGAGATCATTCATTCCTTTATTTATTCACTCATTCAATGCAGAGATTCCATCTTTTCTTCATCTAATGTAGAAATTCTTTCTTTTACTCATTCATTCATGCATCCATCTGTCCATCCAATATGGCGATCATTCATTCATGTATTCATTCACTTATCCATTAAATGTAGAGATTGGTTCATTCTGTTTCTTCCCTTCTTCATTCATTCAGTGTTGAGATTCTCTTGTTCATTTACCCATCCATTTACCTATCTATTCAATATAGAGATTTATTTGTTCATTTTGTCGTTCATTCATCCATTCAATGTAGTGGTTCATTCATTAACGCACTGCCTTATTTTTTTTTAATTGCTGCATAATAAATTTCCACACAGGTGGCAGCTTGAAACAAAACACATTTATTATCTCAGAGTTTCCATGGGTTAGGGGTCTGGGCAAAGCTTAACTGTATCCTCTGTTCATGGTATCATCAGGCTGCAGTCATGACGTCAGCTGGAGCTGGGTTTTATCTAGTGCTCAGGGACCTCTTCCAAGCTCATGTGTTTGTTGGCAGAATTTGTTTCTTTGCCATCATAGAACTCATGGCAGCTTGCCTCATCAAGACCAGGAAGAGAAGGACTTCCCTGGTGGCGCAGTGATTAGGAATCTGCCTGACAATGGAGGGGACACGGGTTCGTGCCCCGGTCCGGGAAGATCCCACATGCCGCGGAGCGGCTGGGCCCGTGAGCCGTGGCTGCTGAGCCTGCGTGTCCGGAGCCTGTGCTCCGCAACGGGAGAGGCCACGACAGCGAGAGGCCCGCGTACCGCAAAAAAAAAAAAAAAAAGAAAGAAAGAAAGTGACTAAAAAATTCAAAGTTGTGTTCAGATTGGCTGCAGAGTGTCCCAGCTGCTCCCCTTCCCTTGGTGCCCTCCCCTCAATTACCAACCCCATGCAGGGATCTCGGCTGACCCTGGTCCCTTCCACCTGACAGGTCTGTGACTCAGACACGAGGCTGGACCCTGTGGCACTGCTGGAGCTGGTGCAGGTGCTAGACGAGGACCCCCGGGTAGGGGCTGTTGGGGGCGACGTGCGGATCCTTAACCCTCTGGACTCCTGGGTCAGCTTCCTAAGCAGCCTGCGGTACTGGGTGGCCTTCAACGTGGAGCGGGCTTGTCAGAGCTACTTCCACTGCGTGTCCTGCATCAGTGGTCCCCTAGGTGAGCAGGCGTAGGGCTTGGGAGGGCCATGGATGGGGCAGAGGGGGAAGGGAGAAGGGGAGCCAGAATGGATTGAAGACGTGATTGAGATTGGGGACAAAGATGGGGCTGGGGCAGGAACTGGGGATAGGGATAAGATTGGAAGTTGGAGGTGGGGATGGCTTTTGGTGTTGGGAATGGGCTGGAGAAAGGCTGTGGTTGGGGATTGGGATTGGGGCAGGGGGAGGGTTTGGGGAAGGAGAAGAGATGGGTTTGGAGTCAAGGACAGTGTTGGTGCCAGGTTTAGGGTTGGAGATGGGTTTTTGGGTGAGGATGGGTAGCAGATGGGGCTGAGAATGGGTGTGAGATTGGGGATGGGTTTGCAGTCAAAGTGGGTGTGGGTCAGCAACAGGACTGGGGCAAGTTTGGGATGGGTGTGGGGGTGAGGAAGGATTTGAGGTTGAGAACAGGACTGGGGCTGGAGTTGTCACTGGAGACAGGTTGAGAATGGGATTAAGATGGTTAAGGATGGGGTTGGGATTGGAGACGAGTTGGTTTGGAGCTAGGGCTGGGGATGGTGTTGGCAACAGTAGAGGCTGATGCTCCTGTACTCCCCTTCCCCACCCAGGCCTATATAGGAACAACCTCCTCCAGCAGTTCCTTGAGGCCTGGTACAACCAGAAGTTCCTGGGCACCCACTGCACCTTTGGGGATGACCGTCACCTCACCAACCGCATGCTTAGCATGGGCTATGCCACCAAGTAAGCCGAGGGGACAGGGTGTTTGGGTGTGTGCAGAGGCCAATGAGTATCCACACGTGTGTGTGCGTGTGCTGGAAACTCTCCAAACCTAAAGTAAATTTCAAGTGAGCTTTTAGGGGAGAGGAAAAGAAGCCATATGGAGCACAAGTGGCATTTGTGTTGAATCAGGGAGCAACACCCAGTGAGACATTAGGGGAGAGTGGAAGATACCATAGGGGCATTTGCATTGAACCATGTGACCAAGTGGACTCTTCTAAGTAGGGCAAGGTGAGGGTAGGAATTCCACCTAGAAGGTACAACTTCAGATGTGGCAAGATGGCTCTACCACAGAGAGCACCCCAATCTGTGGGGAGAGAAAGAGATCAATGGAGTGGGATCTCACTAGTGAGAGAGGGAGTGAGAAGATTCAAGTGGGAGAGGAGGGGAGTGCCTCAACTCTAGTAAGTGCTTCAGGAAGAAGAGACGTGATTCAATGAGGCTCAGTGGGTGTATGGGCTAGACCAGTGAAGTTCAGGGGAAAGGGATTTCTATGAAGTTCGACTCAGTGACAGCACCAGAGACAACTCGGGGTATACCAAGGGAACCCAGGCATTCATTCACTTGACAAATATTCTTTAAGTGCTGCCGATGTTTTCAGCTCTGGGGATGCAGCAGCAAACAAAAGAGATGCAAATTCATGCTTACATTGATTGGGGAGACAGACAATAAATAAAATATGTAAGTAGAACATATAGTGTATTAGATAACGATCACGTGAAGGTGACTCATAAAGCCAGGAAGTTTCCAGATAGGGAGTGAAATGTTAAATTAGGGTAAGATAAGGATGGGCGGGAAATAGTGCAGCAAGGGAGAGAGTGTCAGGAGAGGACAGAGAGTCCACGGGGGTGGGGCTGGAGGTGTCCACGCATGAAAGGCTTGTGCGCCACAGTAAGAACTGTGAACTAAGATGAGGGAGCCACGAGGAGGGGGTTTGAGCAGAGGGGTGGCATGTTGCTCTAACAGGATCCCTCCAGCTGTTCTGAGTACAGACTGCAGGGAGGAAGAGGATTAGCAGGGAGGCCACTGAGGATGCCAAGTGACACAGGGGAAGGAGACTGGACACTGTCAAACAGTGCCCGCGGGGATAGACTAGTTTGACCCCTCCTAACAAACTGACTGCTGGAGGCCACCTAAGGTGATGCTCCGTACAAGCGATTCTAGCTTTGCGTGGGCTGGGCTGGAAACCGGGGAGGGATTGATTAGTAATGTCTGGCAGAGCCCCTGGAAGGGAGCTTAATGGTTCCATGGAGAAGCTCTAACGCATGGGTTACCCTAGGTAGGAACCATGCCTGGCTTGTTCCTCACCATGGTGCCTGCCAAGAATAGTATTCGTAATAGATTAGTGATAGCATTAGCAATACCACAGTGATAATAGTAATGCCAGTAGTTAGATTAGTCGTAATAAAAATAGTAGTAGTCGTTATCATCTACTGAGCAAGTACTATGTACCGGTCCTAAGCACTTAGCGTTTAGTCCTCATCTATTAGGTAGGAACCATTACTGACCCCATTTTACACAGGACAATGAGACAGGCTGGGACCTGGGACCTGGGGCCCTTTACTGCAGTGCTTGCGCCTAAACAAACCTCTCCTCCAGCAACAAAATACAAAGAAACTATAAGAGACTAAAAATAACTGCACACGTATGCAGTTGGGCCGAATTATGAACAACAAGATACAAAAAGGCCCAAACTCAACCGCCACTTCTGAGGTGTGGGGAGCAAAAGAAGGGTCCGGCGCATGCGCACGATCCCTGCCCACGGCACCACCAAGGCGCTGGGCAGACCACCTAAGCTACCCCCTCCAGCCCACCCACAGATCCGCCCCGACCCTCACCCCGTGGAAGGGACCAGCTCGTCCCCGTGTCCCCTCCCCCTTCCCCCAGCGAGCCAGGGAACCTGTTACTTGCAGCAGGAGTCCCAGTAAAGCCTTACTGAATTTCTCCTCTGGCCTTTTATCAATTTCTACTGATTAAAGAGTCCAAGGACGCAGGTGGGCATCAAGAACCCCGAGGCCCACAGAGGTCGAGAAAACTTGCCCCATGGCCATTTCTGGCTCCCTCTCTCTGTCCGGGGGCCCCAAGGAGAGCCGCGCTGACGGCCCTGCCTCCTCCCACCCGTCCAGGTACACCTCGCGGTCCCGCTGCTACTCGGAGACGCCCTCATCCTTCCTGCGCTGGCTGAGCCAGCAGACGCGCTGGTCCAAGTCGTACTTCCGCGAGTGGCTGTACAACGCGCTCTGGTGGCACCGGCACCACGCGTGGATGACCTACGAGGCGGTGGTCTCGGGCCTCTTCCCCTTCTTCGTGGCGGCCACGGTGCTCCGGCTCTTCTACGCGGGCCGCCCGTGGGCGCTGCTCTGGGTGCTGCTGTGCGTGCAGGGCGTGGCGCTGGCCAAGGCGGCCTTCGCGGCCTGGCTGCGGGGCTGCCTGCGGATGCTCCTGCTCTCGCTCTACGCGCCCCTCTACATGGGCGGCCTCCTGCCCGCCAAGTTCCTGGCGCTGGCGACCATGAACCAGAGCGGCTGGGGCACGTCAGGCCGCCGCCAGCTGGCCGCCAACTACGTCCCGGTGCTGCCGCTGGCCCTCTGGGCGCTGCTGCTGCTCGGGGGGCTGGTCCGCAGCGTGGTGCGCGAGGCCCGGGCCGACTGGAGCGGCCCCTCCCGCGCGGCCGAGGCCCGCCACCTGGCCGCGGGGGCCGGCGCCTACGTGGGCTACTGGGCCATCATGCTGACCTTCTACTGGGTGCGGGTGCGGAGGCTCTGCCGGAGGCGAGCGGGGGGCTACCGCGTCCAGGTGTGAGTCCAGGTGCGCGGGGCGCCCGCTCAGGGGGGTCCGGGGGCGGCCAGAGGAGACCTACCAGGGTCCCCGGAACCACGAACTTGCCGGGTGACCCTCTGGGCCTCAGTTGCCCTCCTCTGTGAAGTGAGGGGCTCGACCCAAGACTCTTCAGCCTGGACTCTTTGGGGGCTGGCAACTCTGGGTCTCTTGGGAGGGGTATTTATTGAACAGGGTGTGGGTTTTTAGGGGCGGGGGGAAGGGGCCCCCACATGCTGTCCTGGGGCCCCCGATTTCTCCCTGTTCTTATTTAACCTCCATTTGTACTGTGTGATTAGGATATAATAATTTTATTTATTTTCTTCCGAGCCTACCTCCTCCGTTCGTCTTCTTTTTCTTTATTTTTTTTTGAGAATTAAGGGGGCTGAATGGTTGAGAACTGGGAATTCGTGGCTCCATCTGGGGTGCCAGCTGTTTGAAACTAGACAGGATACCCTCCTTCCTCGGAGCCTGGACTCCCTCTTTGGAACATAGTGATAGGAGTCCCATGGATCAGGGTTGTTTTGAGGGTGGAATTTCTCAACTCTTCATTCAGATACTTACAGAGCACCTACCATGTACCCGACACTATCATCTCATTTCATTCATTCTTTGATTCAATCGGCCACAAAAACATTTATCAATTTCCTATTGAATTCCACACACTTTGCCAGGTTTGCAAATACAGAAGCAATTAAGAGGCAGAATTTGCCTTCCAGGAGCTCCTAGTCAATTAAGCAAAGAGACTGTGATCCCTAGTTAAGGATACCCAGACACATGCCTCTATGGCTTCTGTTGTCACAGAGGTGGGACGATTTAAATTATGAAAACTATTAAAGATTAGAAATTCAGTTCCTCAGTTGCACTGGCCACAATTCTGGTGCTTCATACTGGACAGGACAGGTCTAGAACGTTTCCATCAGGGCAGAGTTCTACTGGACATTGCTGCTGTCCTGACCATTGATCCTGACCCTTGTCTTTTCTTTCATATCCGACATGCTGATCCGTCAGCAGATCCCACTGGTTCTACCTACATGACAGATCTAGGACCACCGCTCTTCACCTTCACTGTCACTGCTTTGTCACCGAGCTGCATCTCTTCCCTGGATTAAAGTTGCTACCTCATGCCTGGACTACCACCTAACAGTGACCTCTGCTTCCACCCTTGCCCCCTACGGTCCGTTAGCCATGCAGGAGCTATGTAAATCAAATCAAATCATGACATTCCTTGGCTCAAAAACCGCCATGATCTCATACGGAGGAAAATCAAGAGCTTAGGGTGGCCAAGGTCCTGCACGAACTGGTCCCCTGTGTTCTCTCTGACCTCACTGCATACTCATTTCCTAAAGCCCTGCTCCCAGTGGATTGAACTCCTGGCTATTCTTCCACACACCAGACACACCCCTGCCTCAGGGCTTTTGCTCCTGCTGTTTCTTTTGCCTGGAGCGCTCTTAACACATATATCCACATAGGTCATACCTCATCCCCTTCAAGTCTTTATTCTAGGGGCACCTTCTTGGGTGGGGCCTTATCCAAAGATCCTATTGCTACCCTCCTCCCCCTAACATCCCCTATCTGTTTCCCTGCTTTATTTTCTCCATCACATATATTATCATATGCCTTGGTGCACATTTTTACATAATTTTCTTGTCTATTTTTTGACCATCGATGAGAATCTAAACTCCATGAGGGTGCAGATTTTTGTCTGTTCTGATTTCTTCATTGCTGTGTCTACAGTGCCTTGAAAATGCCTGGCACATAGTAAACACTCAGTAAATATTTGCTGATTGAATGAATCAGTGAAGGGGAACACATCGGTGAATAAGAATATAAAGGAGCTTACCTTTTAAGTGGGGAAGACACAAAACCAAATTAAAAAATAAGTTTACATTAGGTCTGAACACGTATAATGCACAAGCTAAAATAGGGGGATGTTGGGAACTCCCTGGTGATCCAGTGGTTAGGGCTCAGTGCTTTCATTGTTGAGGGCCCGGGTTCGATCTCTGGTCAGGAACCAAGATCCACCAAACCTCATGGCACAGTCAAATAAAAAATAAAAAAATAAAAAATAAAATAAAATAGGGGGATGTCATGTGGGAGGAGGGGAGTCGTCAGAGGTGACATTTGAGCTGGGACCTGTGCAATGAGAGGGAGGTGGCTTTGTGAGGTTCAGAGTAAAGTCATTTCAAGTAGGAAGAACAGCATGTGCAAAGGCCCAGGGACAGGACTGAACTTTGCATGTTCAAGGGACAAAAAAAAGAAGGCCAGTGGGGCTAGAGAGTAAAGAGGGGGAGGAGAGGGAGGTGGAGTCAGGCACATAAACACAGTGTCCGCCCACACAGCCTTGTCCTGGAGATTAAATGGGTCAATGCATGTAAAGGCCATTCAGGGGAAATCATAACTGAGTTAACTAGACAAAAAAGGGAACATTATTCTAGGCAGAAACTAGTATGTACCCAGGTCCTGGAGAGAATGAGAAGAATCATGATGAATACAACGAATGAGCAAAGGCCAGAGGAACTGCAAGATAGAAAGATCAAGGGGGAAGAGTGGGGTGGGACAAAGTTAACCAGAACCTTGGGGGCCTTTGGAGGCCTTCGCAAGGAACTGGATTTTGTTCCAATGGCAATGGGGAGCCACTGAAGGGTTCTGAGCAGAGGAGTGACCTGATCTGACAAACTTCAAAATATCACTCTAGAGATTGGGATTGACATATACACACTACTATATATAAAATAGATAACTAATAAGGACCTACTGTATAGCACAGGGAACTCTGCTCAATACTCTGTTAATGACCTGTATGGGAAAAGAATCTAAAAAGGAGTAGATATATGTATATGTATAACTGATTCACTTTGCTGTACAGTAGGAACACAGTATTGTAAATCAACTACAGTCTAATAAAAATTTAAAAAAATAAAAGCTTAGGGCTTCCCTGGTGGCGCAGTGGTTGAGAGTCCACCTGCCGATGCAGGGGACACAGGTTCGTGTCCCGGTCCGGGAAGATCCCACATGCCGCGGAGCGGCTGGGCCCGTGAGCCATGGCCGCTGAGCCTGTGCGTCCGGAGCATGTGCTCCGCAACGGGAGAGGCCATAACAGTGAGAGGCCCGCGTACCGCAAAAATAAATAAATAAATAAATAAAACCGTAGCCAAAGTAGCAAAAAAAAAAAAAAAAAAAAATCACTCTGGCTGCTTTGTGGAGAATGCACTGCACTGGCACAAGGCTGAGCAGAGCCAGGGAGGCCAGTGGGGACTGGCTGCTGCAGTGATCCACACAAGAGACGGTGGCGGACCACAGAGAGAGAGCATCTCCATGAGATATTTAGGAATTGAAAAGGCTGAGATTTGGAACTAGATTGGAAGTGGAGGAGGAATTAAACGCAACTTCGGTTTCTGGTTGAGCAGCTGGGTGGATGATGGTGCCCTTTATGACAGCAAGAAAGTCTGGGGGGAAGAACAGGCTTTCAGGGCGATATCAAGGACTCTTTAAGGGTGACTGCTGCAGGCGGAAATGTCCAGGATGCTGCCAGAAATCCGGGGAGGGGTCTGGGCTTGCACCTAAAGCCTCATTACAGGACGTGCACTGCGACAGCTGTGCCTATTACCGTCGTTATGGGGGCATGGGCACCTGGGGATCTTTGGGGTGTGCCACTCTTCCTCCTAAGTTAGTAGTGACCACCTTCGAAGATGAAAGAATCTAGAGAGCTGAAATAGATTCTTTATTTTAGGGATGGAAATAGGATAAAAAAGATACCTTTGTTAGTCGCCGCTGCAGTACCATCGAAAGAACATCCTGGGGAAAAAAGGAGATGTTCGTGTGTGTGTGTGTGTGTGTGAGAGGCTGGGGACCAGAAATCTGGGTCCTGGAGCCTAGGTCCCAAAGGTGGGTGATAGGGCTTGGACTCTTAGATCTGAGAAAATAGGGGTTGGGGGTTATGACTCCTGGTCTGAGGAAGGACGGGGTGGGGGCCTGGACTCCTAAGAGGGTCTGGCGACTCAGACTTCTGGATCTGAGGGAGGAGGGGCTGGGGACCCAGACTCTTGGGTCTGGGAACGGAGAGCCAGATGCTGGGATTCTGGGGTCCCAGGGACTCACCACGCCAGCACGGTCGCACTGGCTGAGGCTAAGGCCACAGCGGCCGCGAGCAGGCACTGATTGCCCGGCGTTAGAGCCTCGGGCCTGGCCAGCAGCTCGCCCAGGCTCGGCGTCCAGGGTTCGACCATCTCCCCCTCCCGTGGCGTCCAGCGCAACACTTCCCGAAAAGAGACCTGGAGCTCAGTCTCCCCGCGCGGTGGCGGACCTGTCACTGCGGGGACGCGCACGTCAGCCGGGCACGAGCCCCACCCCTCACGTAGCCCCGCCCCTGCCGCGCAGCTCCGCCCCGCCCGCACCGTTCAGAAAGAAGTAGAGCCGCGCCAGGGGGCGCTGGTCGTGTGTGATCACGCAAGAGAAGGTCCCGCGGTGCGTGGGCTGCACCGGCCGGATCCGTGCCAGGTATCCTCGGGCCCGCGGAATCTCTCGGAAGTAGGACAGGTCCTGAGTCCGGAGCTGCGGGACGCTTGGGCTGGAGCGGCGAGAGGAGGAGGGCCCCCAGCCCCGAGCCCAGAAGAGATTCTCTCCGCCCCGACTCGCCAAACCACAACGTAAAGCCCCGCCCCCGAGCTAGACCACGACTTTCTGAGCCCTGGCCCCACCCTCAGCTCTTATTCGCCGATCTTTCACGCATAGGCCCGCCTCCTAAGTCTTGACTCCGCCTCTTGGGCCTAGTATTTGCTCTCCCGCCGAAAACTACGGATAACCCACCCCTGCGCTCTGGTTCTGCATTGTGAGCTTGCCCCTTACCCTTAAATGCCGAGACCCTCCCCTTGCACGAAGTTTGAATCTAGACCGAGTCCCACCCTCTGCATCCTGACTCCCCATCCTCTAGTAAAGCATAACCCGCCTCCTGTCTTCATGCTGGACCCTCCCCAACTCACACCTCCTCCTGCGAACTTCCAGGAATAGGTGATCTCTTCCTTAGGCAGCTGGAAGTTCACAGTGCAAAAGAACATAGCCTGATGACCCCGAGTCACCGTCAAGTCCTGAACTGAAGAGAAGTCCTCATCACCGCCTCGGCCCGCCCACGTCCGGCCCCGCCCCCAGACCACGCCCCCTCCGCACTCAGCTCCCTCTTCCAGTTTTTCAGGTTTCTTGCCCTTCAAGGTCACGCCCCTCACCTGGGCAGTCTAACGGGAGGTCGCAGACCGTAGAGTAGCATCCTCGGCAGCGGAAACGCCGGGCGACCTCCTGGAGTCCTATGGGACGGGAGCGCTGGATCTGGGCGCCATCTGCCTCCCCTAGTCCGGGTCCCTTCGGCCACCTTAACGTCTATTTAACCTTGGATTCTACCTGCCAGACAGAATCTGGGCCCCGCCTTCCCTGTGCTCATTGGCCAGCTCTCACCACGCTCCAGCCTCTAGGATCCCTATTGGTTTGCTTTGGTTTTCGGACCCGCCTTTTATGAGGTTTGTGAACAATACCTGGTTTACTTACTTTTCCCCGGGGCTCGTATTGGCCCCCTTCGGATCAGAGGCCCACCCGTCCTCTCCCATTTGTCCCAGGTTTCGACCCCTACCACCCCGCTTCCCCCGCAATTCTGAGCTCTGAATGATGTGCTTACCGCAGGGACGGATGCAGGCCTGGACTGCGGAGAGAAAGCAAGCGTTACTACCCTGGAAGTCGCGGCAGGTGCCCACCTGAAGTTCCCCTAGAGGAAACGTTTCTGGGCCGGATGCATTCCTCCAAGAGGACAGAGCCAGGCCTGACGCGGTCCACCTAGGGGGCGGGGCCAAGCCTGCAGCATTCCACCTGTAGGCGGGGCCAGGCCTGCAGCATTCCACTAAGAGGTCAGGCACAGGCCTGCTGCTAGCGTCTAAGACGGGGTGGGGGGAAAAGGGCGGCAGGCCTGCTGCTCTCACCAAGGAAGCAGGGCCAGTTCCGGTGTATTCCGTCAAACGGGGCGGGCTTAGATCCTGGGCGATGCTCGGAGGGGACAAAGTCTAACTAGGGGGCCCGGTTAGAGGTGTGGTCAGGCTGGAAGTAGCCCCTAAAGCGGCCCGGTTGGAAAGGAAACCTTTCAGAGTGCACAGGGCCAGACACAGAGATACAGGGAGAGGCCCGGGCTAATCTGGGACAGGACCGTCCTAAGAAGCGTCCCAGCTAGAGATAACCTTCCGTCGGAGGGGCGGGGCCGGACCCAGAGTGGTCCAAGCAGAGGAAGAGGCTGTGTCCCGAGTGACCCACCAAGGGAAGCTCGGCTCAGAGATCGGGCCAGGGGTTTGCGCTGAAGGGAGCAGATGGGGGTCTCGGGAGTGGGGTTTTCTAATTGTCTGTGCCTGGGGGAAGGAGATGGTCTATTTTACCTTCTTTAAGCTGTAATATAACCTTCTGCATTTTCTCCGCGGCATGAGGAAAGGCAACCCGAAAGGACCCTGGAGGGTAGAGGGAGTCCTTGTAGTAAAGACTCTTCCCGAAGACTGGCCGAGCTTGACAGGACTCGCTTTCATCGTGCCTGTGCCCCTCCCCCAACCCCTCTCCACCCCCACCATGTCTCTGGTATATGCCACATCCTCCTACCCTGTCTACCCCAAAGGCTGACAAATCCCCAAATCTCCTTCCTTCTGCTGACTCTGGACTAACCTCTCTGATGGAACCCCTCAGCATCATCTGTGTTATCTTGTTGAGGGGAAAGGGGAGGATAAAGGTCACATTTCTTCCAAGGCCTACGAGGCTCTATGGTCTGGCTTACTCTCCCTCTCTACTCCATCCCTAATACCCACCTTTCATTTCCCCTAATATGAAAAGAACCATATTCTCTAGCACTTCAGGGCCTTTGCACGTGCCACCTTCAGTTTCCAGCACATCTCTACCCCTACTCCTACTCATCCTTCATGTCACACATTTTGCCACCTCCTTAGAGGTTTTCCCTGACAAGTATAATCTAATCCAGTCCCCTATTTTTGTCTCTAATAGTGCTGCATTCATTCCATTATAGCTCTCACCAGTTTGCAAATACATTTTTTTTTTCCGGTACGCGGGCCTCTCACTGCTGTGGCCTCTCCCGTTGCGGAGCACAGGCTCCGGACGCGCAGGCCCAGCGGCCATGGCTCACGGACCCAGCCGCTCTGCGGCATGTGGGATCTTCCCGGACCGGGGCACGAACCCGTGTCCCCTGCATCGGCAGGCGGACTCTCAACCACTGCGCCACCAGGGAAGCCCGCAAATACATATTTTATATATACATAGTGATCATTTAAGTCTGTCTCTTAGTGCTATGTCCTCAGAACCCAGGAGAGGGCCCTGAGTCTTAGAAATAAGTAGGTGTAGAATGAATTCCAGGATCCAACTGGAATGGAGACCACAGCTGGAGGCAGTGACCCCAATCCATCCTTTGGATGTGTTATATTTGGCCTGGAAAGTGTTTTTTAAAATGAACCAGTTGCCATCATATAAAATTTGGGAAAAGTCACATAAAATGTTTGGCATCCCTTTAAGAAACTTGGAAGAGCTGTAAGAGGGACTGTATTTCCATGAGGCAGCTGGAGCGTAGTAGCAGCCTCCCCCTTCAGAGAGGGCACACACCCACTTTTACAGAGCTCCCAGCCTCTTCATTTCTATCCCTCTTTCACTCCTTTTTTTCCCTTTCTTTTCTTTCTCTTCTTTAATTTTTTTTTTTTTTTGGCCATGCTACATGGCACCATGTGGGATCTCAGTTCCCCGACCAGGTATCGAACCTGTGCCCCCTGCAGTGGAAGCGTGGAGTCCTAACCACCAGGGAAGTCCCTCACTCTTTTTATGTTCTCTGTCCTTATGGATGTTTGAGTTTTGACCACTGAAATGGCCTCCAAGCTATAATGTTTTGGGGCTTTTTCAAAGTGGATGGGTGGAATGATTTACAGGTGGAGGTGGTTTTGGAAATCAAGAAACGTGGCAGGATCCTATGGGCTGAATTGTCTCCCTCCCAAATTCATATGTTGAAGTCCTAACCCCCAGTCCTTCAGAATGTAACTGTACTTGGAGATAGAGTCTTAAGGAGGTAATTAGGTTAAAATGAGGTCTTTAGGGTGGGCCTTAATCCAATATGACTGATGTCCTTAGAAGAATAGGAAATTTGGACACAGACACAGAGGGAAGCCAGTCATCTACAAGCCAAGGAGAGAGGCCTCAGAAGAAACCAACCCTGCTGACACTGACTCCTTGATTTTGGACTTCTAGCCTCCAAAATTGTGAACAAATAAATTTCTGTTATTTAAGCCACCCGGTCTGTGGTATTTTGTTACAGCAGCCCTAGCAAACAAATACACAGGGATTGCCAGTTTCTTCAAAATATCTATTTTCTCTTTAGTAACATAATACTGCATTTTAGCTGAGAAAGCACCCTTCCCGGCTTCAGCTAAAAGACTGCATTTCCCAACCTCCCTTGCAGCTAGTTGTGGTCATGTGACTTAGCTGTGATCATATGACCAACTTCTGCTCCTTGAGATTAAGTGCAAATGTCATGTGTGAGTTACAGAAAGCAGGCTTAAGAGAGAAATGGTGACATATTATTGACCCCTTCCCCTTCCTCCATCCTGTTGCCTGAAACTTAGATTTGATGGCTGGCGCTCTAGCAGTTATAAAGGACCATGAGGATAAGGGGGTATACCCTAAGATGGTAAGGCAGAAAGCTGGAAGGGGCTTGGGTTCCCAGGAAAATGGAGCTGCCATACTAGCCTTAAGTGCCTACCTCAAGACTTATTTTTTATGGGAGAAATAAACTTCTAGCTTACTTAAGCCATTGCAGGTTTCTCTGCAATTTAAAACCATACAAAACAGAAGGGAATTGAGAATATTGGCAAGAGACTGGCTGAAGTGATGATCATTGGGTAGAAGCTGGAGGGGGTGCTGAAGCCAGGAAGCAGGTTCAAAATGAGGGGTCAAGGACTTAGTGGTCTCTCCTTGGCCACAAGGCAGGCATGTGGTCTGGAGATGGCAGGATGGTCGGGAGGATGTGGTCCGAGTTGGGTGCTCAAATGAGAGGCCAGGATGTTGGAGGAGGCATCTAAGGAATATCTGTGGACCAAACCAAATGACTCACGGGGAAGGGATACACCAAGTCAGCCATGGGGCAGGGGAGAAGCATGGGAGTAAAGTAGGGATGGAGTGAAATAACCAGAGAGGCCAAGGGGCAGGGGCTATATCAACTGAACCACAAGGGGGCGCGGGTGGATGTTATAAAGTCTCCCCCAAAAGAGGTGCTTCATTAGGAACTTCAACTGTTTCTGATCATCTGGGTTTGAGTCCTGTCTCTTCCAATGATAAGCACACCTGTCGCACACCTGAGCTAGCCATCACACATCCTCCTGCCTATGTGACCTCGGCCAAGTATTTAACCTTCCTGATCCTCAGTTTCCTCGTTCATAAAACGGGGACAATATTGGTGTCTACCTAACAGGGTTGGCGGGGAGGATTTAATGTCATACAACATAAAAGCATTCCCCTTCCAAACTATGTGCCAGGTACCATTTAATGACCATGTGGGATAATGTCTCTAAGTGCTTGGAATGGTGCCTGGCACACCGTGTCATAGAAGGGTCAACTACTGGTATTACCATCCCCAAGTTTGAGATGGGGAAACCAAGGCACAGAGAGGTTAGGAAGGCAGCCCAAGGTCACATAGCTAGCTTTGAACCCAGGTGGTCCAACTCCAGAGCCTCCACATGCGACCACTATCTGTGGTACATACACTGCCCTCCTTGACACCATATTATCCATTCCATGGTTTATATACACTAACAGTGTCACCTGCCACCACCGGGAGCCACTCTGAGTCAGCATGTCCATCTCTCAGGTCCTCCATTTGGGAGAGACTCGGGAGTCATCCTCGATTCTCCCCATACCCCTCACCCCATATATGTCTGGTCCAGACATCTCCTGGGTCCATCCTCCCTGTCTAGCTGAGCCCCAACTTGCCCATCTGGAAAATAGGGCTATAAAACTCCACCTCATAGGGCTGATACAAGGATATCCTTTAGGAAGATAATTAACAAGTAACTCTGCCAGGACTTCACTGGTGGTCCAGTGGTTTAGACTCTGAGCTTCCACTGCAGGGGGCACGGGTTCGATCCCTGTTCAGGGAACTAAGATCCCGCATGCCACACTGCGTGGCCAGCAAAAAAATATATAAACGAAACACAGCATCTTCCATATAAGGGGCAGGTTGGTCTGGGCCCACCTGAACCACCGCATCTGGTCCGAGCCACCACTGACCTCACTGGTCTCTCTGCTTCTGCCCTTGACCCACGTGGCCTTAGTCAGACCCCCTCCTTCCTTAAAATCTTCCAATGGCTTCCCCATATCAAGAGCAAAAGCCGAAGAGACTGGCTAAAGTGATGGTCATTGAGTATAAGCTGGAAAGAGGAGCCACCTTGGCTAAAGTCAGACCAAGGGCCCACCATAGTGGTTCTCAAAGTGTGTCCCTAGAACAGCAGCAGCAGCTCCTGGGAACTTGTTAGCAATGTCCATTTCTGGGCCCCACCTCAGACCTACTGCTCAGAAACAGAGAGAGGGGCCCAGGAGTCTGCATTTTAATAAGCTCCCAGGAGAGTCTGACATACACTGTGGGCCTAGAGAACCACTGGCCCCAGGGCCTTTGCACTGGCTCTCCCCTCTGCCTGGAAGCTCTCTCCCCAGGTTATCTGCATGGCTCTCACTGTCCCCTCATTCCAGTCTTTGCTCAATTGGACCTTCTCATTTGCAACTCTCCCGATCACCCCAATGGCCACCCCGTTCTGTTCCCCTTCTGTTTTCCTCCACAGCACAGATCACCAACTGACATCAATGGCATTTCACTTGTTATGTTTAATAATCAACATAAGCAACCTGAGGGCAGGTGGCTTGCAGTTTTGGTCACAGCTGTGTCCCTGGTGGTGTTCCTGGCACATTCTATAAATATCTGTGGAGTAACAGCTTCTTCCAGCCTCCAATCTCCCTCCAGTCCGTCCTCCATGTGGCCCCAGAGGATCTTTCTACACGCAGAGCTGACCCTGCCCTTCCCCGGCTCACAGCCCTGCTCCTTCAGGACTGAGTGTCAAGTCTCCCTGACTCCCAGCTGAACCCTGGATGTCCCCCAGGCCCCTCGCAGTCATTACATCCTCGCCCAGCTGGCCATCTGCCCCCACCCCTGCTCTTCCTCCCAGGCTCCCGGTCTCAGGGATGACCCACTGCCCCCTCAGGCATGAAGGCAGACCACGGACACGGCCCCTAATCCTCCTCTTCCCCTTTTCCTGAATAGCTCATCAGATCCAAGCCCCATCCCTCCTGCCCTTGACTCTCTCTACCCGATTCCCTCTTCTCCACCTTCACAATCCCCACCCCAGCTCTGGCTTCCTTCACAGCAGCCTCCACCCAGGCCTCCCAGCCTCCACTCTCTCCCCTGCTCCAGTCGGTCCCACACACAGCCCTCGCCAGGGTCTTCTACACTCAGAGCTGGACTTGTTTCTGCTCTTTTCAAAACCTTGTGTGACAAGTTGGCCTAAACCGGGGAGAACAGGCATCTCCTGGAATCTTCCTCCCTCCTCCCCAGTCAGCTCTGAGTTCCTCAGCTCTCCCTTTGGGGGTGGGGGATCCGCAGCTGAAGTCTTCTCCATGCTGGACCCCCCGGGCGCCCCCTGGATAGATGGGAACCTCCTCATGTTTAGGGATCTTTGTCAAAGAAGCTCCGTGGCAAGAGCAGGAAGCGAAAGAAGTAACAGCTAAGATGTAGAAATAAGTGCAGAGCCCCCAGACCACTGACGTGGCCAGTTTATGCTGCAAAGCAGTGAGCGCTCCCACCCCCAGTCTCCAGCACACTGCGGGCATGGGGGTGGGGGGGATCCTGTGTCACGTGACCACGGTGGCCTGCTGCGATCACTGCTCATGCTGCCCCTCGGCCGCAAGGGTCGCCCCAGCCCTGAGGTCCCTCCCCACCGGCACATGCATGTGTTTCTCTGGAGTGTGTGTCTCACCCACCCCAAGGCTGTCACATGTGCCTGTCTCCCTTCACAGCTGTCACCTGAATCATCCTCTCTCTCCCTGTTCCTACCTGTCTTCCGGCCCCCTAATAGCCTCACATGTCAAAAATGTGGAATTACTTTGTTAACTGTAGGGAATATGTGTGTTTTATCCTAGAGGAAGATCTCTTCCCTGAAGTCTGTCTCACTGGGGGAGCCCTGCCTCTCACTGAGCTCTGAGGCCACCCTGGGAGGCAAGGAGATTGTCCCATCTCTCAGATGGGTAAGTTGAGGCCCAGGGGGGGCGGGGGGGCCGTGATGCATCCAGAATCTCATAGCCAGGAAGAGGGCAAGCCACACAGTGAGGTCAGAACGCACATCTCCCTGGTCCCAGCTGGCTTGAGACTCTAAGTTACTTCTGCACTGTCTCCACCAGCCCCTGCCCATCTCCTCTCCCCGACAAGGCTGCCCAGCTCCCTCAGCTTCCAAGCGTCACCTCCTCCGAGATCACTGTCAAGTTCTGGGCTTTCCCCGCACAAACATCCATCTCCTGGGGGCTCCAAGCCCACATCTCCCACCGCTGCCGGCCCCGCCCCACTCACCCTGGGCAGCAGCCACCTCCTGCAGGGAGTGGGTCATCTGGGTGAAGGCGTCGTGCAGGTGGCTCCTTTCATCGTAGTCTGGGGGTCGGAGGCAGGAGCTGGGGCAAAGCGGTTCCCCCAACACCACATCCCCAAAGTGGACCTTCCTCTGCCTCTCTCTGAGTCTCTGGCCCCCGCAAAGCCTCTGTCCTCCCGTCTCTGGCCCCCGCAAAGCCTCTGTCCTCCCGTCTCTGAGTCTCTGGCCCCCGCAAAGCCTCTGTCCTCATGTCTCTGAGTCTCTGGCCCCCGCAAAGTCTCTGTCCTCCCGTCTCTGAGTCTCTGGCCCCCGCAAAGCCTCTGTCCTCCCGTCTCTGAGTCTCTGGCCCCTGCAAAGTCTCTGTCCTCCCGCCTCTGGCCCCCGCAAAGCCTCTGTCCTCCCGTCTCTGAGTCTCTGGCCCCTGCAACGTCTCTGTCCTCCCGTATCTGGCCCCCGCAAAGCCTCTGTCCTCCCGTCTCTGAGTCTCTGGCCCCCGCAAAGCCTCTGTCTTCCCGTCTCTGAGTCTCTGGCCCCCGCAAAGCCTCTGTCCTCCTGTCTCTGAGTCTCTGGCCCCCGCAAAGCCTCTGTCCTCCCGTCTCTGAGTCTCTGGCCCCTGCAACGTCTCTGTCCTCCCGTATCTGGCCCCCGCAAAGCCTCTGTCCTCCCGTCTCTGAGTCTCTGGCCCCCGCAAAGCCTCTGTCTTCCCGTCTCTGAGTCTCTGGCCCCCGCAAAGCCTCTGTCCTCCTGTCTCTGAGTCTCTGGCCCCCGCAAAGTCTCTGTCCTCCCGTCTCTGAGTCTCTGGCCCCTGCAAAGCCTCTGTCCTCCTGTCTCTGAGTCTCTGGCCCCTGCAAAGTCTCCATCCTCCCGTCTCTGAGACTTTGTGCCCCTCAGTCTCTCCAGGCCTCTCTGGTCCCTCCCTCCACATGCCCCCCTCGGGGCCCTGGAGGATGTGGGGTGTCTCCTCACTGATTTCAGTGTCCTGGAGGCCCTTAAAGGCATCTGTTAAGGCCTCCTCACACTTCCCGAGGTCGGGGCTCTCCAGGCCGGTGAAGATCTGGCAGATTTGGAGGCGCTCATTGTAAGACGTGAAGCAGAGGAGACAGGCCCAGGCGGAGGCCCGGAAGACCGTGAGGGCCACCAGGGCGGACAGCACAGCGCTCCCTGCGGCCAGAAGGGCCATAGCGGAGGGTCTCAGCCTGTGGAGAAGCTGGAGACTTTTGTGAGGTCACAGTGGTGCGGGGGAGGGGCTCAAGATACAGGGTCAGAGGTCGGGTTTCAGTCTCCAGTCCAATGTCAGGCTCCAGGGTTTTCAGGGAGGAAGGGTGTGTCGGGTCAGGGGTCAGGGGTCGGACCCCAGGCTGATGGCTGGGCCGGATGCCAGGCTCCCAAGAACCTCACCTGTGACCCTGGACGTCCTCACAGGTTAAAGGGTCTCAGGGACCCAGAGGCCGGCAATACGGTGTGCGGGGGCCCGCCAAGCCCTGGGGTGTGGTAGTGGGCCGCAGCAGAAATGGACATGGCACAGAGACACCGCGAGGGCCCGAAAGACAGAAACCGAGCCATGGAGAGACAGCGGGAGCGTCAGAGACCCAGAAAGCACCATAAGAGACAGATGGAGACAGGGTCTCAGAGGTCACTGTGCAGAGACCCAGCGGAGATGGAGAGACAGAGAGGAAGCAAAGCAGAGATATCTTGATGGGAGAGAAACTCTTTGAGGGAAGGGGCAGGAAGGAATGTAGGGACGAGGACACGAGGAACAGCCCAGCCTCTCCTCCCACGATCCCTGCGGCAGCCCCTCTCCCCAGCCTGGCGGGGTGGGGCAGGGGACCGGGGTCAGAGGTCCCCGCCGGGCCGTCCCGTGCAGGGCGCAGCCTGGGGAAAGCTAGGAGGCCGTATAGTGATCTCCGTGGGTGTCCTCCTCAACTATACAACCTCCTACCTCAGCCCGGGGGGCGCGGCAGGTGGACAGACAGACGGATGGACTGGACGGACAGACGGGGGCCAGGGAGGGCGGGGAGGGCCGGGGAGGCCCCAGCCGCGATGGTGAGCCCCCGACACGGACCCACAGACACGAGCTTGTGTGCGGCGAAGGCCCCGCAAGGTCGGTTCTACGGGTGGGTGCCAGGACCCAGGAATGCGGGCCCCCGGCCCCCTCCTCCCCAAGGAACCCAGGAGTCAGCCCCTCGGCCCCTTCCTCACCAGGGACCCAAGAATTCAGGCCCCAGGCCCCTTCCTCCCCACAGGTCCCCGCAATCCAGGCCCCCTAGCCTCCTCTCCTCCCCCAGATTCAGAAGTCCAAGTCCACAGCCCCCTTCTCCACTGGGGACCCAGGAAGCCAGGCCCCCCAGCCCCCTCACTCAGACCTGGGAGTCCGGCCAGGCCTGCCTCCTTGGAGAAGACACAGCCTGGCTTCCTGGATCCCGGGTCAGAGGGAACCTCCCCTGTTTTGGAGTTTGGTCCCTTGGACAAGACAGTTCCCTACCTACCTGTCAGATTCAGAAATCCAGGACCGGTGTGGAGACCACCCACGGGATACAAAACCGTCAAAGCCTTTCTGGGTATTTTTTCCCCTCTCTCTTCCCTTCTTTTGGCCTCTCATCATGCACAACACTGACAGCTACGATCCCTGAGCGCTGATACCGCCCCAGGCCTCTGTCATGTGGCAGGCAGGGGCTCAAGGTGCCATCAGCACCCCCATTTTGCAGGTGGGAAGGCTGAGCCCCAGTCAGCTGGTGAGTGGGAGGGCCAGGCCTGCAAGGTGGCGGGACCAGCACCCACGCTTCCCCACCCCTGGGCTGAGTCTGTGCACCTGAGAGCCTCCGCCTCTGTCCAGCGCTCGTCTGTCTTGCTCTCACTGTCTCCGGCTCCATCTCCATCTTTCTGGTTCTCTCTCCCCGTCCTGCCGTGTTGCCGCTGGCTCAGTCTCCGTCTTACCTGGTCTCCATTTCCTCCAGCCTCTGCACGCTTCTCCCCGCTCTGCGCTGCCCACCCTCCCCCTCAGCTCGGCCTTCTCCTTGCTCAGTCCTCTCTCCCTCCTCTCCCCGCCTCCTGGTTCTCTCTCCTTTCTCTTTTCTCTTTCTTTTCCTTTCCCTTCTGTCTTTCACCCTCCTCTTCTCCCTGCCACCCCGTCTTTGTCCCTCTCCTTCTCTCTCTCCCTCAATTTCCCTGTCTCACTCTCCTCTCCCCCTTTTTCCTGTTTGCCTCCCTCTCGCTGCCCGCCTTCTCTCCATCCCTCTGTCTCCTTCGCTCCCCTCTGTCTCTCTCCTTTTCTCTCTCCCTTTCTCCCTTCCTCCCTCCTAGGTCTCTCTCCTTCCTTCCCTCCCTCCCCTTCTCTCTCTCTCTCTCTCTCTCTCTCCCTTTCTCCTTCCCTCTCTCCCTCCCCCTCGCAGCAGCTCGGAGCCAGGTCTGGAGCTGGGGTGGCTGGAGAAGGGGCCCAGGGCCGGGGTAGCGACCTACTGAGGAGGGGGAGGAGAGGCGGGAAGGGGGCGGAGGCGGCAAGGGGGGAGGAAGGGGCCAGAGACGGGTCTACGGTCCCCGCTCTCATTCCCCTTCCCTCCTTCCCAACCTCCCAGACCCTCAGGCGGGGGCGAGAGTCAGGCCAAGGTGGGGAGGAAGGGGAAGGGAGGAGGCTGCCCCCGCCGCCCCCCCACCCAACAACCTGGCCCAGAGCCCAGGCCTGGGTTCCCAGCATGCCCCGGGGCTGCCTGGGGCCTGAGGAGGGGGGTGAGAGCAGAGGGGAAGCTGAGAATCTTAAAGATTTGCAGGACCTGAGCATCTCCCCACTCCTCCCACACATTTCTCCTCGGGAAAACTGAGGCCCAGAGAGAAGGGTCAGGACTTGTTCAAGGTCACTGGACAAGGCCTTGGTGGAGGCCCGAACTCCCTGGGCCCATAGGCCGGATTTGGGGAAAAGGTTGGCGCTGGACTTCCCCCAGGTCTGGGTCCCCCTCCCCCTCTCTGCAGACCCTGGGGAGCCCCCAAGGGTCAGAGAGCAGACCCAAACAGTCTGGCACCATGGCAACCAGTTGGCCCCGCCCCTTTAACCCCCAGAGGGCTGGACTCCAGCTGGGGCTGAAGAGGAGGTGGGGACTCCTGGGTTCTGGGCAGGAAGGGGCTGGGGGCCCGAACACTGGGCTTTCGTGGAGAGCGGGGGATGGAACGTGGAGCCCCAGGTCTGAGGGGAGGAGAGGTTGGAGGCCCAGACTCCTGGATCTTGGGGTAAAGGGGGCTAGGGGTTCGCATTCTGGAATTCTGAGGGAGGGGGCTGGGTCGCGGACTCCCAGGTCTAAGGGAGGAGGGGGCTGGGGCCTGGAATCCCGGGTCCCCAGGGGAGCCTGGATGCTGGGCCTCTCCTCCGCCAGACATCCCCTGCCCCCGCCGCTGACCCTGGCCTGTCTGGCAGCCCAGACAGCCTCCCCCACTCCTCTGCAGCCCCCTCCCACTTGCACGGCTCACCCTTGACCCCTCAAAGCCCCGCAGCCCCTTCCCTGCCCCTCCCCCTCCCCTCCAGCCAGACGTTAACCCTTCCGTTGCCACTGGCACCTCCAAAGCCAGACTCTCTCCCTCCACCTCCCCTGAGGGCGCGGGAGGGCATCTCGCCCTAGTCGGCTTCAGCTCCGAACCCAGCTACCCCAGCCCCATCTCTCTCCTCCCAATGGAAACCAGGAGGTGTTCCCCGCCCGCTCCTCCTCCTGGATCCCGGAATCCAGGCCCCCAGTCCCCTCCTCCAAGGATTCAGGAGTCTGGGTTCCCAGCCCCCTCCTCCTCCAAGAACCCAGAAATCCAGGCCCCCGGCTGCCTCCTCCCCCTAGGGACCCTGGAGTTCGGGTCCCGGGCCCCATCCCCCTCTCTCTCCGCAGACTCACGGCTCCGCAGCTCCAGCGTCGGGGGGAAGGGGTCTCGGTGGGCAGCGCCCGGGCCGGGCTGAGCCGGGCCCCGCCGCCGCCGACAGCTCTCCATCCTCTCCCCGCCTCCGCCGCCCGACGGCCTCTCCTCTTCCTCCCGGCGTCCCCGCCATCCTCCTTCCCTCCTCCCCGATTCCCTCCGGCCTGCGCCTCCTCCCGGCTCTGCGGGCCCGGCTCCCCCGCCCGGGACCCCGCCGGACCAGCCCCCTCCCCAGGGGGCCCCCGCCCCGGCCCCTCCCCATCGCCAGGCCCAGTCCGGCTTGGCTTCCCCCCCCCCCGCCACCCCCCCCGCCCCGGAGCTGGCCCCGGTCCAGGGGAAAAAATTCCATCCAGCCCCGGGGAGGAGGAGCGGGGCGGGGGAGGGAGCAGGGAGGAGAGGCCGGGCCGGGGAGCGTGACGCAGGGAGGAGGGAAGGGACAAAAGGGGACGTGAGGCTGCAGAGCCGGCAGCGCTCGCACTCCTCCCTCCTCCCTCCTCCCTCGGCTGGGGCCGGTTCTCTCCTCTCTCCGCTTTCTCTCGTCCCCTCCACCTCTCCTCCCTTTCCTTCTCTTTGCCCGCCTGCCTCCTCCTGGCCCTGTGCGTTCCCCTCTGTCTCTTGTCTCCGCGTCTCTCTCTTTCTCCTTACATCAACCCCCCCACCCCAATCAGGGTCTGCTCCTCTCCCCCTCTTCTCTCTCCCCCTTCCTGCTCTCCCAGCCTCCTTCCCCTCCCTCGGCTTCGCGCTCTCCACCCACCCACCCACCCACTGGGGAGAGAAGGGTGAATCAGACCCAGATCTGCCCTTGCAGACGGAGCTCACAGTCTTACGGAGGAGACAGACCCAGACGCAGACAGTTCCAATTCAGGGCGGTCGGGGTTTGACAGAGGGAGGACCCAGCGTCTGTGGGAGGAAAGGACCTCCAGGGAAGGCCGTGGTTGGGACCTCCAAGACCTGGGAGAAGTTAGATCTGAATTGTTGAGAGAGAGAGGGAGAGAGAGACAGCAGTAAGGGCGTTCCAGGCAGAGGGCACAGCTCAAGCGGAGACCCAAAGGCAGGAAACCAGGGGCCATTCTGGGGGAAGGGCAGGCAGTCAGGTCTGACGGGAGCCCAGGAGCCTGGAAGAGGAGGCCGAGGTGGTGGGCGGGGCCAGGTTCCTCCTCGCTCGGGAGGCCGGGCTGGGAACTTTCCCGTGAGGGTGACCCGGATCCTTGGAGGGCTGTGAGCAAGGGGAGGGACAGGGTCAGAGCTGGGTGTCAGAAAGACCCCTCTGAGGGCCGTGGGGGATGAGATGAGGGGGAGAGACTACTGGAGGCTGGGAGGCTGGGGAGGAGGACGCTTGATCAGGGGCTGGGACCCTGGGGACCCAGAGGAGGTGGTGGGGCAGAGAATGTGAGGGGCGTGATGGAAGAGGTGAAGAAGATACAACAACCGGAAGTCTGGCCCTGAAACTGAGGGGACAGGAGTTGTTCCAGATGGGAACCAAGAGGAAGAAGGGAGGACAGGAGAGGGAAGATGCTGTGTGCAGCTTGGGACCTTGTCGACATTAAAGGCCAGAGGACATTTAGGGAAGACATGTGGTGGGTATAGCGTTCTGGAGCTCAGAGAGTGAAAAATGCAGGTTCCTCCCGCCCTGTCCCTGGCCACCCACTTCTCTCTGGGGACAGCTCATGCTTACCAGTTTCTTGTGTATCTTTCCAGAGAAAGTCTATACATTTACACACATATATTATACCACCCCGCCTTTTTTGTCCCCAGGTGGGATCATATTATTCTATACTTTGCTTTTTTTTTAAACACTATATCCTGAAGATCCTTCTATATCTACACAGCTTATAGAGGTACCTATATCTACACAGCTTATAGAGGTACCTCGTTCATTTTAGCGGCTATATAGTATTCCATTGTATAAATTTATTCAGCCCTACTTATTCAATCAATTAGGAGAGGGTTTTTTTTACCTAAAGAAACTAATGCTTATGAATATTCAAATTACTGGGCTTTTTAAAGAACTGATTTCTTACAATGCTCTTAAACTGCTGAACCCAGATATTTGATAAATACTTCTAGGGCCTTTAAATTTTGTCATTAATTACTAATGATAGGAATAATAATGATGCAACCATACCTTTTATTGAATGTCTACTTAGGGACAAGCCCTGGGCTGGGTATTTGTTATACATTATGTCATTCAGTTAACATAGCAGTCTTATTTTTAGGAACTGTTTTATCTTCATGTAAGGATGAGGGAACTGAGTTCTGAATAGTGAGTTACCCAAGCTCACAAAGTGAATGGCAGAGTTAGGATTCGAACCCACGCCTCTCTGGCTCCAAGTTCTATGCCCTTTCTTTGGAGATGGGCTGCCTCTGGGAAAATGTGCAGCTCACCCGGGATTGCTCTCCAGCAGAGGTTGGACTTGTCATGCACACAAATTCACGTTTGATAAAAGGACCTTTTGTCACACCCTGTACCTTGATTTGGTATCCAGAATTACTGTTAGTCTACACTCACCCCAGATACCCTGCAGTCAGGTCAGGATAGTAACCACGTCACCCTGCTGTCTCCTGGTACTGGCCCTGATCCCATTGTTGTTGTTTTTTTTTCTCTCTCTCTCTCTTTTTTTTTTTTGGCTGCGCCACGTGGCATGTGGGATCTTAGTTCCCCTGCCAGGAATCGAACCCCCGCCCCCTGCAATGGAAATGCAGTGTCTTCACCACTGGACTACCAGGGAAGTGGTCCCCCCACCCCGCCCTCCGCCATTGCGCTGTAATTCTCGATGTCTGGGTCTGTCTCTGAGAATTCAGTGAGGGCACCATTGAGGTCTGAGTCGTCTCTGTTCTCAGTACCACTCAGCATAGGGTGTGGCTCAGAGCAGAGACTCAGGAAAATGTTTGCTAAATGAATGAATGGAGGGTTCGATGAAAAGCAAATGGTTTATGGATTAGGCTGGGACTTGCTTAAGCCTCTGGGATGAAAGAACATAATTCCCATTAGTTCCTGAAACATAAGGCCTCCATTACCATTGGTTAGTGACTCACAGGAACCACTGTTTCCATTATTCTTTGATATACAGGGTTCACAAATCCCTTGGCACCTAAGACTTAGCTACTGCAATTCCCACAAATCCCTGAGATTCAGGATCCATCTTTCCCATCAGCCCCTGAGACTCAGGATCCACTATCCCCATCAGCCCCTGAGACTCAGGATCACTATTCCCATAAACCCCTGGGACTCAGGAGTCACCATTCATTCCCATCAGCCCCTGAGCCTCGGGATCCACCACTCCCATCTGACATTTGCACACAAGTACTACAGTTCTTGTCAGACCTTGGTACCGAACATCCATAATTCCCATCCCCTTAAGATACAGGTAGACCACCATTCCCATCAACTCCTGAGACACAAGTTCCACCTTTCCTGTTATCCTTCAGAACAGCAAGCCAATGGAAAATAGAAACACCCCACCCTTCATAAGGCCATCCCCAAATTCCTGGAACAGGAACTGTTAGCCAGAAAGACATTTCAACCTGCCCTGAAGTAGGTCTGGATCAAGGACTCATTTATTAATGCTGTAGAAGAGGGGGCACCAGGTTATGAAGAACTTCCAAGTAGCAGAGTATCCTTCCACGGGAGGAATCAACCCCCAACCGGACATCATCCTACAGCACCGTCAGAGAGTGCTGCCGTGTGAGGGTTAAACTCCAAACTCAAGACAGTCCCCTGCAGCACCACTTAATCCCCGCAGGTGCGATAATCCTCAGACTGGCAGAGCACAAAAATACCAGAGGATCCAAACGCAACAGATACTCCCATCGTGCCGTTAAATAATCCCAAGTGGCAGTTTGCCCTGGTGGACTTGCAGGAATTGGGGACAGGGCCACCTTTCCTTGGTGTGTGTGGTGGTGGTGGTGGGTGGGACGAAGATGACAGATCTTACTCCTACTATTAACCCTTTCCTGGATTGGGGGGTTGGTGTGATTTTTGAGGGAGGGTTTCTGCACAGCCTAACTCTTTCCCCTTAGGGCCATGCCTTCTAGTCATCTGGTGAAAGCCTTCAGCCGCTCCACTCTACACATCTCAGCAAAACGGTGGGAAGGTGGTTCTGAGGTTCAAGGAGACTGGAGTGGGAGTGGGTACCGTTTTTTCAAGCCATCCACTTCCCCTTCCTCTGGTAATAGAGCCTGTCTTTCCTGTGAGACACCCACTCCAGGTGACTCTAACAAGAATATTCTAGCAAAACGCCCTTCCTCCCTCCCCCAAAACACACAGCTTGGGCATGTGACCCAATACGGGCTGAACAGGACATTCATTCATTTGTGATCCCCCAACAGAGCTGATTAGAATCTAAGATTTTATTTTTCATCTTTTGAAAAAGTTTTATTTTCATTTTTATTTTATTTTATTTTTAAAATGTGTTTAAATTTACTTTATTTTATTTCATTTTTTTGGCTGCACCATGCGGCATGTGGGGTCTTAGTTCCCTGACCAGGGATTTGAACCTGTGTCCCCTGCACTGGGAATGCGGAGTCTTAAGCACTGGACCGCCAGGGAAGTCCCTATTTTTTAATTATTATTATTATATATTTTTCTGCGGTACGCGGGCCTCTCACCGTTGTGGCCTGTCCCATTGCGGAGCACAGGCTCCGGACGTGCAGGCTCAGCGGCCATGGCTCACGGGCCCAGCCGCTCCGCGGCATGTGGGATCCTCCCGGACCGGGGCAAGAACCTGTGTCCCCTGCATCGGCAGGCGGACTCTCAACCACTGCGCCACAAGGGAAGCCCCTATTTTTATTTTTTAAATTTTATTGAAGTATAGTCAATTTACAATGTCGTGTTAGTTTCAGGTGTACAGCACAGTGATTCAATTATATCTTTTCCCTCATAGGTTATTACAAAATATTGAATTCAGTTCCCCGTGCTATACAGTAGGTCCTTGTTGTTTATCAAGTTTATATATAGGGGTGTGTATGTGTTAATCCCAACCCCCTAATTTATCCCTCCCCTTTCCCCTTTGGTAAATATGAGTTTGTTTTCTATGTCTATGGGCCTCTTTCCGTTTTGTAAATAGGTTCATTTGTATCACTTTTTTAGATTCCACATGTAAGCGATATCACATGATACTTGTCTTTCTCTATCTGACTTACTTCACTTACTATGATAATCTCTAGGTCCATCCATGTTGCTGCAAATGGCATTATTTCATTCTTTTTTATGCCTGAGTAGTATTCCACTGTGTGTGTGTGTGTGTGTGTGTGTGTGTGTGTACCACATCTTTATCCATTTATCTGTCGATGGACACTTATGTTGCTTCCACGTGTTGGCTATTGTAAATAGTGCTACTATGAACACTGGGGCAGAGTCTCTCTATTAACACAATTATAATTGCTCCTGAAGTACCAGGGAAGGAAGCTAGACAGGAAATTGAAACAAGCAGAGTAAAAGTGAGAAATGAAAATACAAGATTGTCATCTTTTACAGATGATAGGATCCCCTACCTAGAAAACCCAAAAGAATTTACAGAAAAACAGAACTCATTATCAAGTTCTTTGACTTGGCAAGATATAAGCTATATACACTAATCAAGATCTGATGAAGAAACAACAAGTAAAATTAGATCCCTATCTCACACCATACACAATGTCACTCCAGATAGAACAAAAATAATTTTCCATTGGTCCTTTTTTAATGGATGAAAGTTATTGACTTTTATAAATTCATTAATCAGATGGGAATGGGAGTGATTTTGTTCTCCCTCCAGGGGACGTTTGTCAAAGTCTGGAGACATTTTTGCTTGTCCTTACTGAGTGGGGGAGAGGGATGCTACTGGCATCTAGTGAGTGGAGGACAGAGATGCTGCAAAATATCCTACAGGACATTTTCCCTCTCCCCCCCCCCCCCAGAACAAGGGATTGTCCAGTTTCAAATATCAATAGTGTTAAAGTTGAAAAACTGTGGTATAACTTGACACCTTAATGCGTCATCAAATGCTTCTAATGGATTTCCAGTTACTTTTTGAATGTTCTAGGTATATAATCACACTAATTGCAAATAATAAGGATACATCCTTCCCAGTATTTAAACCTCTTATTTGCTTCTGTTTTATAATTGCATTTAGCTAGCACTCTCAGAACAACGAAGGTGTGCAAATATAGTTTGCACTGAGCAGCTGAACTATATTTCTCTGTTTGGGAATTCCATCGTTGGGGGAGGTTCTACTTCCCACCACCAAGGACTTGAAGGCTAGATACTTGCTTTCCCTGAAACCTAGTGGCTAGTGTGCACGTGTCTGAATGAACTGAGAGTTTATAAAGACATCATGAAGGGTCCTGTGCTCCCTCTAATGGCCTTGGCACTGAACGAGGCTGTCCCTCGGCAAACTTGGCGATGATTCTCCTTCCATTGTTTCCTTGGGTTTTGACCCATTTTCTAAACTTGGAACTAAAGCTTTCTCATCCTATCTGTCAGCTGCCCAATGTCCTATGAATGAATTTCCTTTTTGCTTAAGTTAACCCAAATTGGTTTCCTTCACAACCAAGAACCCCACGGTTAGAATGTTAAATAATAATTGTGACAGTCAGTGGGAGCTTATTGTCTCGTTCCTGACTTAGTTGGAAATAGTCTCTCGTCTGCACACATTCATTAATCTATTCATAAAACACATATTGAAATTCATGAGTTCACTCCTTTATCTCTAGTTCCAACCCAATACCACTTGGGTCATTCTGGTTTTCTGCCTTCCCATATGTGTAAATCCCTTCTCTGAGAAAGAGAAATCTGTTCCCCTTAGCCATAATGTGTTTACTTATTTGATTAGTTCCTCTTTTTTTTTTTTTTCTTTTTCTTTTCTTGGCTGCCGCATGGCATGTGGGATCTTAGTTCCCCGACCAGGGGTTGAACCTGTGCTCCCTGCAGTGGAAGCTTGGAGTCCTAACCACTGGACCGCCAGGGAATTCCCTTGATTAGTTCCTCTGAGTGTAACTAGTTCCCCATCTCAGCCACTATTCCTTCCCAGGGCGGCGGTCCTTATCCTGCTTGGCTTCCCTTCCCCTACTGGGATGTCCCCACCCGACCCTGACGCTCTCAACACGCAAATGCCCTCCTCGCCTAGGTGAGGTTCTGACATTTCTCTCTGACGTTCTTGGGTAGACACTCTCCTCACTCTGTTTGAGACACTGCATTTCAGGTCACCTCTCTGCACAGGTATCTACCTTGCTCTGCCACACCTGAGCTCTACTGATCAGAAGAGGAAGAGAAGTGGGGGGAGAATCAAGATGACAGCGTAGTAGGATCTAGAGCTCACCTCCCCTCACAAATACATCAGAAATACATCCACAGGAACTTCCCTGGCGGTCCAGTGGTTAAGAATCCGCCTGCCAAAGGGCTTCCCTGGTGGCGCAGTGGTTGAGAGTCCGCCTGCCGATGCAGGGGACACGGGTTCGTGCCCCGGTCCGGGAAGATCCCACATGCCGCGGAGCGGCTGGGCCCGTGAGCCATGGCCGCTGAGCCTGCGCGTCCGGAGCCTGTGCTCCACAACGAGAGAGGCCACAACAGTGAGAGGCCCGTATACCGCAAAAAAAGAATCCGCCTGCCAATTCAGGGGACACGGGCTCGAGCCCTGGTCTGGGAAGATTCCACATGCCGTGGAGCAACTAATCCTGTGAGCCGCAACTACTGAGCCTGTGCTCTAGAGCCTGCGAACCACAACTACTGAAGCCCATGTGCCTAGAGCCTGTGCTCTGCAACAAAGAGAAGCCACCGCAATGAGAGGTCCGTGCACCACATAGCCCCCACTCGCTGCAGCTAGAGAAAGCCCGCATGTAGCAATGAAGACCCAACATAGCCAAAAAAAAAAAAAAAAAAATTATGAGTCTGGAGTTCTGCAAAGAGGGCTAGGATGAAGATATACCTAGATATACATTTGGGAGTTGTCAATATTTGATAGTATTTAAAGCCTTCGGACTAGATGAGGTTGCTTTGGAAATGAGTAAAGACTGAAAAGAGAAATCCCAGGGTAGGTCAATACAGTGTTTTACATAGAAGCATTTAGCTTGTTTTTGGTTTTATGTGACTTGATAGGTAGGTAGGTAAATAGAATTCTAGATTAAGAAAATAATTCCATATAAGGGGATTTTTGTTGTAAATGATACCTGAGTTTTAATAGCTCCCTTTCAGCATGTAACACAGTGATATGCATAGCCTCCTTTGATCTATTTAAATGAAAATTTGTTTTAATAGATATTCGAATATTCAATCATGTCAGTATTCCTAGGTAATATCCATTTGGCCATGATTTATATATATATATATATATATATATATATATATATGTGATCCCACGGCTTGCGGGATTTCAATTCCCTGACCAGGCACTGAACCTGGACCTCTGCAGTGAAAGCCTGGAATTCTAACCACTAGGCCACCAGGGAACTCCCCATGGTATATATTTTTAATTTACTGGAGTTTTCTATTGCTAGTTATCTATTTTGGAATTTCCCCATCAATCTTCAAAAGGGAGATTCATCTGTAGTTAATGCTTTTCATGTTACCATATTAGGTTTTTATATTTCATGATGCTGGCTCTATACAGATCATTGGGAAACCTTTCTTTCTTTTCTTTCTTTTTTCTTTCTTTCTTTCTTCCTCCCTCCCTCCCTCCCTCGCTCTTGCTCTCTCTCTTTCTTTCTCTCTTTTTTCTTTCTTTCTTCCTTCCTTCCTCCCTCCCTCTCGCTCTCTCTCACTCTCTCTCTGTCTCTTTCTCTCTTTCTCTCTTTCTTTCTTTCTTTCATTCTTTCTTTCTTTCTTTTCTAGGTTGTGCCTTGCAGTATGTGGGAGCTTAGTTCCCCGACCAGGGCTGGAATTGGCGCCCTCTGCAGTGGAAGCACAGGCTCTTAAGCACTGGACCGCCCGGGAAGTCCCCAACTTTTCATTTTTATCTTTAGTTTACCTTGAATCAGCATTGTCTGTTTGTAGATAGTTTGAAATAATTTAATGATTCTGTCAGTTCATCTTATAGTTACTAATTTATTTAATATGTTCATCTCTTCTTGAGAATTTTTGAAATTTACATGTTCCTGAAAAATCATCCATTTATCCCCAATTTTCTAGTTATTAACAATGAATTGAACAAAGAATTCTCCGAGTAATTATGTTCCTCCAGAGCTATCCCCTTTCTTCTCATCATTTTCATGCTTGGCTCGTTCCCCCGCATCCTGTGTGATTGTCCCAACCCTGGAGTCTACGCCACTGGTTTTTATTTTCTGTGTGCCAAATATTGTATTTTATTCTCCTAAGTCCATTTTAATTTTTAATTGTCATTGTTTTTCCTTAATTATTTCCCCTAGGTTTTCTAGTTCTGTTTTGATTTTGGTGTCTTATCATTGCTTATATCTAAAAAGAAAATTTTCTTTAATTTCCAATAAGTGGGAAGCTGCTACAGACTACCATTTTTTGTTTGATACAGTTAATCGATTAAAATACTCTCAAATTTTTTCATGCTATATTCCTTTTATATTTTATTATTTGTAAAAGGTGGAGAGAGGGTGGGGGAAAGATGAATCGGGAGTTTGGGAGTAGCAGATGCAAACTATTATGTACAGAATGGATAACCAACAAGGTCCTACTGTATAGCACAGGGAATTATATTCAGTATCCTGTAATAAACCATAATGGAAAAGAATAGGAAACAGAATGTATATATATGTATAACTGAATCACTTTGCTGTACAGTAGAAATTAACACAACATTGTAAATCAACTATACCTCAATAAAATAAATTTCTAAAGAATTTTGTCAAAAGTGTTTTGGAAGAAATTGGAGATCTTGGTCTCTCCTTGAATTTACCAGTCAAGCTTGCTGAGTGAGCCTTGTCCAGCAGGGGGCGGTCTTAGACTTTGATTGTTTTCCTACCTCAGCTTGAGCAAATCCACTCTTGAGAAATGAAGTTAGAGAGTAAGCCTCTGGCTGGAGGAACTTTTGTTTCATGGGTCACTGCATCTATTTTCCCAGGAGATACAAAATTAAGTCCCTACAGTAGAAAAACAGGTATAAAAGTGAGTGCAGGGACTTCCTTGGTGGTCCAGTGGTAAAGAATCCGCCTTCCAGTGCTGGGGATGCTGGTTCGATCCCTGGTCAGGGAACGAAGATCCCACATGCCACGGGGCAACTAAGCCCGCGCACCACATCTACTGAGCTCACACGCCTTCAACGAGAGAGTCTGCGAGGCCGCGTGCCTGCGTGCCGCAAAAACTGCAGAGCCCATGAGCTCTGGGGCCCGGGCACCACAACTAGAGAGAGAAAACCCAAAAGCCACAACTAGAGAGAAGCCCGCGGGCCGCAATGAAGACCAGACGCAGTGGGAAAAAAATAAAGAAAATAAATAAATTTTAAAATATATATTAAAAAAGTGAGTGCAGGAGGCCTGGGGTTAGAAAAACAACAGGACAAGTATACTGACAAACGGTACCTGAACTTTGGCCTCCGTGCAGGGGAGACCACAGCAGGGGAGAATGCGGCAAAATAAAACTGGGCAGCTCCCGCTCAGCCCCAGCTGATTTCTGTAGCATGGGAATGCCAGATATTTAAAATTTTCAAGAGACGTTAGCCATTCAGACTGTTGCGAGATATCTCCAAGTGTTAAACTGTGACTGATGAATTAAAACAGTTTTTAAAACGTGTATGTAAACTAAATACAAACTATGATCTAGAATTTTTTTTTTTTTTTTTTTTGGTGAGTAGCCCTGGATTCACTGTACTTATGTAACATGGGCTTTCAGTTATATTAAATCGTGAAATACTGAACACTTTTACTCTAAGGTCAAGAAAAAGACAAGGATGTCTATTCCAACCACTTCTATTCAACATTGTAATGAAATTAGTAGAGGGTGCAATGAAACAGGAAAAGGAATAAAAGACATAGTGATTGGAAAGAGAGAAGCAAAACATCATTGTTTCCAATGGCAAGACAGTGTACAGAGAAAACACAAAATACGCAAGTGAGGGAACTCCCTGGCGGTCCAGTGGTTAGCACTCTGAGCTTTCACTGCCATGGGCCCGGGTTCAGTCCCTGGTCAGGGAACTAAGATCCCTCAAGCTGCATGCCGTGGACAAAAACCAAAAAGAAAAACAAACAAACAAAATATACGAGCGAACTATTGGAATTAGTAGGTAATTTAGCAGAGTAGCTGTAACCAAAATTAATACACAGAAATAACTTCTATATCCATATTAGCAACAGCAGAAAATTAAATTAAAAATACAATATCTTTTTAAAAAGAATGAAAATCCACAATATATCTAAAAGTAAAACTAACAAATAGTTTCAAGACTGTTACTCTGAAGACTGGAAAATGTTGCTGAGAGAAATTAAAGAAACCCTAAATAAGAGATATAACGTGCTCATGAATTAGAATATTCAATATTTTAAAAAAGTCAATACTTCCCCAAGCCAGGACCCGAGGAGCTGAGGGATTTTCTCTCCTGGACCCACATCTCAGTGTTGCAGGGGAGGCGTTAGTTTGCTGTCAGTCAGACAGACCAGGAATTCTTCATTTCTGTTAATGGTGTTTTTGATTCCTAGCATTTCATTTTGATTCTATCTTAGAGCTTCCATCTCTCTGCTGCATTACCATCTGTTTTTGCATGTTGTCTATTTTTTTTTTCTTTTAGAACTTTTAACATAGTAATCATGGCTATTTTAAATTCCCTGTGTGATAATTTCAACATCTGGGTCATTTCAGAGTCTTGTTCTGATGCTTGGTTTGTCTCTTTAGACTGTAGTAGTGGTGATGTTATAATAGACAGTTTTTTGTTTTTTGTTGTTGTTGGTTTTTTTTTGTGGTACACGGGCCTCTCACTGTTGTGGCCTCTCCCGTTGCGGAGCACAGGCTCCGGACGCGCAGGCCCAGCAGCCATGGCTCACGGGCCCAGCTGCTCCGCGGCATGTGGGATCTTCCCAGACCGGGGCACGAACCCGTGTCCCCTGCATCGGCAGGCGGACTGTCAACCACTGCACCACCAGGGAAGCCCAATAGACAGTTTTTTAGAGCAGTTTTAGGTTCACAGCAAAGCTGAGCAGAAAGTGAAGAGAAAGATCTCAGTTGTAACTTTCTGGATTTTCCAGTCTCTCTAGATTTTAGGGTGGTGGCTTGCTCTGTGATCTCAGTTCTCTGATGGGTCTGAGAAAAATCATTGATTCCCAGTTTGTTCACATTTTTCTCATTGTAAGAATGAGATGGACAACTTCCAAACAATTTTAATGTTAGGACTGAAACCGAAGCCCTCTTGCTATGTCATTTTTGTTCTCTTTCTGCGTGTGTGTCATAGTTTTGTTGGAGGCTGGGCCTATCACATCTGCACGTTGGGAACATGGTTTCCCTAAACTTAACCTCTGAAATATGTTAAAAATGCTAAGTTCCTCAAATCCAGCAGGGGGAGCCCTTGAACTTTGGTTTCTTCCCCTTTCTCAAGGAGTGCTTGACCTTGGCTAAGTCCAGTTAGAGACACCTTACAGCTTGTGGGATTTTTGTTTGGTAGGTTCAGGGCCTCCCAGATCAAATCTCTACGTGGACAAGACAGCTATGGTAAATGAGTGAAGTAGACTAGTGTAAGGAAGACAACTGAGCACGTGTTCTGATAAATGGTACCTGGATTTGGCTTTAGTGGAGGGATGCAATAGTGCATGCTGGGGAGTATAGCAAAGTAAAGGAGATCATTTATTGTTCAGCCTCGGCTGATGGCTACTCTTTGAGAATATCAGACCTTCCGATTTTTTCAAGAAGGCTTTCATGTTATGGTGAGATATTTCCCAATGTTTAAATATTCTACGTTTTTTAGTTAAAATATTTCCAAACTGTTTCAGCCAAATGAAACACAAATATGAGATAGACCTTGACAGTTCACCAGAAGCCAAATCAGAGCCAGGTCTTCAGAGGTGCCCCGTTTTTTCCTCAGCCCTGGAGTCACTGCTGCTCGAGTGTGGATGTCATCTTTCCCATGGTTGACATCCTTGCTAAATGGAGCCCTGCATAATTTCCTCCCCACTCTTTAACTTCACTACATCATACCGTGTCCTCAGACAGTGCTTACGCCTTTGTTCTTGGTTCTCCTTCTGTCCTCCTTCAATTATGTCCAAATTGTCGTATTACAGATCGACACACTCAGGGATTTTAACATCATGCATGGTACGAAACGAGGTCCTCCAAATCCTGCAGCCCTCCAGGATTTTATTATTTATTTATTTATTTATAATTTTTTTTTTTTTTTTTTTTTGCGGTACGCGGGCCTCTCACTGTTGTGGCCTCTCCTGTTGCGGAGCACAGGCTCCGGACGCGCAGGCTCAGCGGCCATGGCTCACGGGCCCAACCGCTTCACGGCACGTGGGATCTTCCCGGACCGGGGCACGAACCCGTGTCCCCTGCATCGGCAGGCGGACTCTCAACCACTGCGCCACCAGGGAAGCCCCCCTCCAGGATTTTAATATCGGGAGAATATAACTGAAGTTCCCATGCCAAAAAAGTACAGGAAATGCAAGACTGCCAGCCCTGCATCTTATGAGAGAGGATTTCTATGGATGACGTCATTCTTCTAATTACCATCTGCAGCCATGTCCTTTCTCCCAATATGGGAACTTCTTTCTTGCATTCTCCAGCACTATGAATCCAATGGGATCATGTGTAACGTACTTAAAGTTTGGGGACTGCAGCAGGGAATGACCCCACAAAAAAGGAAGCAACTTAAATGGGATATTAATCCCCACTGTCCATCTCCACGCCATGAAGCCCCATACCAGCTGTGAGTCTCCTGTCACCATGCTGCTGGGACCTCATCTCTCGTGAAAGAAGATGAGCTCCTGTCCCCACCATCCATTGCCACTGAGACCAATGCTGCCCAGCCTTTTTTCCCTAAGCCATAATCTTAGGCTTCACATAATTTAATTAGGCAGAGAAATTTTTAAAATTTATTTATTTAGGGCTTCCCTAGTGGCGCAGTGGTTGAGAGTCTGCCTGCCGATGCAGGGGACACGGGTTCGTGCCGCGGTCAGGGAAGATCCCACATGCCGCGGAGCGGCTGGGCCCGTGAGCCATGGCCGCTTAGCCTGCACGTCCGGAGCCTGTGCTCCGCAACGGGAGGGGCCACAACAGTGAGAGGCCCGCGTACCGCAAAAAAAAAAAAAAATTATTTATTTATTTTTGGCTGTGTTGGGTCTTCATTGCTGCGTGCAGGCTTTTCTCTAGTTGCGGTGAGCAGGGGCTACTCTTCGTTGCAGTGCGTGGGCTTATTGTGGTGGCTTCTCTTGTTGCGGAGCACGGGCTCTAGCCGCACGGGCTTCAGTAGTTGTGGCACACGGGCTCAGTAGTTGTGTCTTGCAGGCTCTAGAGTGCAGGCTCAATAGTTGTGGCGCACAGGCTTAGTTGCTCTGCGGCACGTGGTATCTTCCCGGACCAGGGCTCGAACATGTGTCCCCTACATTGGCAGGCAGGTTCTTCACCACTGCACCACCAGGGAAGCCCAGGCAGAGAAATTTTAGCCTGTTCTTTAGCTCAACCACCAGATTAGTCCTGCGTCTTCTGTTTAGACATTCAAGAAGGTAACTGATTTGTTTTGAAAACAGAAGCGTGTAGGTCCTTTCCCTGAGATGATGTTGCAGCTCTTCTTGAATGTGGAGTTTGTTCTACAACACTGTGAGAGTCTGAATATACCAATGGATGACCTCAGACCATAGGTCAGAATAGAACCTTAACGCACAATGGGCAGCACCAAGCCCAGGAAACCAACCCATCATCTACAGAAACCAGCCCATGAGGCCAGCCTGCTATCAACAAGTCAGACTTGTAGAAAGTCAGACCGTATCTCTGGCAACCTTTCAGGAAGCTAAACAACAACCCCTGTATCAATCAGCCCCAAATGGACAGGACTTGATGGCAGCTTCCCTAGTTTTTATCCCTGCTCCCAATTTAGAAATAATCACAACAAACCAAATATGTACCCCCAACCAATCACATAGCATGCGCCACTTCTACTCAGCGTCCCAGGTCCACAGCCCCAATCAGAGCACACCTGAAGGCTTCTCTTTTCTCCTCTATGAATCTTCCCCACTCCTCTGTCTGCCTTTGAGTGTCTGCCAGAACATACTTGCTGGCGGCCGACTCCCTTGTCACAGCGAGCTCTGGGTAAGTAGCCCCTGCTTGAAATGAGGCAGGACCCTATGGTTTACGCCCGCCATGTCCTCCACCTGCCTTTTGTCTGTGGAAGAACTTTAGCCAAATAATAAGTTTATTCAGAGAAGTGAGAAAATGCAGAAACAAAGGAAGACAGTCGAAGGAGACCAAATAATAATAGTTTAGTCATTAAGCACAGTCAAGGACCTTTAGTTCCTCCTGAAGGGCTACAGGTAACATTCTGAGCCATATCCTGGGAGCTGTCTTATAGGTACTGAAAGCCCCACCAGGTGGAAGAAGTGAACTACATGATGACCAGACTGTAGCCATGACCTAAGCTGCCACAATTCCGAGAACTGGCCTCAAAGAAATGGGAACAAACCGACCCTGCAACTGAAGATTAACTTTACCTAAAACAATTAAGATGATGCTGGTCAGACCACCGATGACCAATTTCAAGATGACTGTCCGAGCTGACAGCGCTGTTTCTGCATGTAGCCCCCTCCCTCTGTATATAAAAGCTCTCACTCCCTGATTGTCAGAGGCAGGGAGTCAGCCTTTGGACAGGTGTCCTCCACACCAGCATCAAAAATAAAGCAAACTTTCCTTTCCACCAACCTTGCCTCTTTATTGGCTTTTGAGGGGCGAGCAGCCGGACCCCACTTCCGGTTACAACAGCAAGCTCTAAGTAGCCCCTGCTTGTTCTCCTTTGGTTGGTTGTTTTGGACTGAATGTTTGTTTCCCCACCCAAATCTGTATGTTGGAGCCCTAACCCATGAAGTGATGGTATTTGGAGGTAGGGCCTTTGGGAGGTAAATAGGATTAAATGAGGCCATGAGGGTAGAGCCCCCATGACGAAATTAGTGTCCTCATAGTCAGAAGAACGAGCAGTGCTTGCTCTCTCAATCTCTCTCTTCCTGCTGCAGGAGGGCACAGTGAGAGGGCGGCCACCTGCAAGCCAGGAAATGGGTCTTCCTCACCAGGGAACCGAATCAGCCTCCCCCTTGATCTTGGACTTTCCAGCCTCCAGGACTGTGAGAAATAGCTTGCTTTTGTTTAAGCCCCCCAGTATTTCATTATGGCAGCCTGAACTAAGACATTGGTCTTTGTTTATTTCTATGGCAGGTTTTGGTCATTTTTATTTTGTATTAATGGGCATCAGAGAAGGAGTTGCTAAAAACTATGAACATAGGTCAGTGTGTTTCCCAGGAGTCCACAGAAGGGCTGTGAACTGGGAAATTGAAAGCAAGTCTCACGGGGAGGTTTGGGGCAGCTTCAGGGGCTGAGGCCACTGAGGGTTTCGGGACTTGGTCAGTGTCACCAAACTCCTTTTTTAAAAAGAAATTGTTGGGACTTCCCTGGTAGTCCAGC